>NW_028274808.1:196892492-197046966 GCF_037043125.1 Eumetopias jubatus | reverse complement strand
CCCGAACCCACAAGAGACACATCACCGAGGCCTTGGACTCTGAGCCAGCACACAAGCGACAGGACATTCTTCCAGCCCTGGCTAACCCTGTGGCCTTGATGAGTCGTAGCCTGTCTCTGAACCTCTGTTTTCCTCTTCTGCAAAATAAGTGGAACCATAACAAGTAGCCCAAGCTAAAGAATCGTGGATTGAATTATATGAAATAAGACAAGACTCTCTAAAGCTAAATTTCAAACTATCAAAACAGTTATGTAAAGTATGTGTTTATATAAAAGATGTATATTTTTAAATCCAAGTATAGTTAACATAAAGTGTCACATTAGTTTCAGGTGTACAATATAACGATTTAACAATTCTACATATTTCTCAGTGCTCATCATGGTAAGTGTACTCTTCATCCCCTTCACCTTCTTCACTTACCCCTCCCACCCCCCTTCTGGTAACCACTAGTTTGTTTTTTGTATTTAAGAGTCTGGTTTTGTTTGTTTGTTTGTCTCTTTTTTTCCTTTGTTTTGTTTCTTAGATTCCATATATGCATGAAATCATATGGTATTTGTCTTTCTCTGACTTATTTTATTTCACTATTCATTATACCCTCAAGGTCCATCCATGTTGTTGCAAATGGCAAGATTTTTTTAATTTAAGATTTTATTTATTTGAGAGAGAGCGAGCGAGCACGAGTTAGGGGAGGGGCAGAGGGAGAAAGAGAAGCAGACTTCCTGGTGAGCAGGGAGCCTGATGCAGGGCTCAATCCCAGGACCCTGAGATCATGACCTGAGCCCAAGGCAGACACTTAACCAAATGAGCCACCCAGGCATCCCACAAATGGCAAGATTTCATTCATTTTTATGGCTGAGTAATATTCCATTGTATATATACACCACATCTTCTTCATCCATTCATCTATTGATGAACACTTTGGCTGCTTCCATATCTTGGCTATTGTAAATAATGCTGTAATAAACATAGGGGTGCCTATATCTTTTTGAATTAGTGCTTTCTTTGTTTTCTTTGGGTAAGCTCAGTTGTGATATTACTGGATCATATGGTATTCTATTTTTAATTTTTTGAGGAATCTCCATACTGTTTTCCACAGTGGCTGCACCAATTTACATACCCACCAACAGCGCACCAGGCTTCTTCTCCACAACCTTGCTAATACTTGTTAATTCTTGTGTTTTTGATTTTAGCCATTCTGACAGGTGTGAGGTGGTATCTCATTGTGTTTTTCATTTGCATTTCCCTGATGATTACAGATGTTGAGCATCTTTTCATGTGTCTGTTGGCCATTTGTATGTCTTCTTTGAAAAAATGTCTATCCAGGTCCTCTATCCATTTTTTATCCAAATTATTTGTTTGCTTTGGTGTTCAGTTATAAGTTCTGAATATATTTTGGGTATTAACCCCTTATTGGGTCTATCACTTGCAAATATCTTCTCCCATTCAGTAGATTGCCTTTTTGTTTTGTTCATGGTTTCCTTCACTGTGCAAAAGCTTTTTTATTTTGGTGTAGTACCAGTAGTTTAATTTTGCTTATGTTTCCCTTGCCTCAGGAGACATATCTAGGAAAATGTTTCTATGGCCGATGTCAAAGAAATGATTGCCTATGTTTTCTTCTAGAATTTTTATGGTTTCAGGTCTCACATTTAGGTCTTTAATCCATTTTAAGTTTATTTTTGTGCATGGTGACAGAAAGCGGTCCACTTTCATTCTTTTGTAAGTAGCCTTAGTCTTCCCAGCACCATTTGTTAAAGGAACTGTCTTTCCCCCCACTGTATATTCTTGCCTCCTTTGTCATAGATTAATTGACCATATAATTGTGGATCCCTCTTCCATTGATCTATGTGTCTATTTTTGTGCCAGTACCATACTGTTTTGATTACTACAGCTTTGTAGTCTATCTTGAAATTGAGGATCATGATACCTCCAGCTTTGTTACTCTTTTTTAAGATTGCTTGGATTATTCAGGGTCTTCTGTGGGTCTCTACAAATTTTAGGATTATTTGTTCTAATTCTGTGAAAAATGCTATGGTATTTTGATAGGGACTGCATTAAAACTGTAGATTGTTTTGGGTAGTATAAACATTTTAATATTAATTGGTTCTTCCAATCCATGAGTAGGGAGTGTCCATTTATTTGTGTCATCTTCAATTTCTTTCATCAATGTTTTATAGTTTTCAGAGTACAGGTCTTTCATCTCCTTGCTTAAGTTTATTTCATTATTTTTATATTTTATTATTTTTGGTGTAATTGTAAGTGAGATTGTTTTCTTAATTTCTCTTTCTGCTACTAATTTATTTTAGTGTATAGAAATGCAATACATTTCTATATATTAATTTTGTAACTTGTGACTTTATTCGGTTCATTTATCAGTTCTAGTGTTATTTTTGTTTTGTTTCGTTTTGGTGGAAAAACATGTATAATCTTATTAAGGCAGTCCATGGTCATCAGTCACACATTCTTGGTAGTCAGGCACTGAGTTAGGGGCTGCATTAATAATGCAAACATGGTTCCAAGCTTGTGGGGACAGAAACCAAGTGGGTGAAAGACATCAACCAACTACAAGGATGGTCATGTGGCAGTGGAGCTCTGTACAAGATACTCCGGTAGCAGAGAGGGTGAAACACGGAGCTCCAGTGTGCTTCCCTCCGAAGTCGTGGTAGCCATCACGGAGAAGACAATACTTGATTTGGAAGTGACATCATAACAACGATGTTCTAGGGAAATCTGCCTGGTGGGGTGGAAGATGAGAGTGGGAGTGGGGAGAAGCCAGGATATTTCTCTGGGCAGTGACCCTGGCAGGGCTGCCTCTCTCTGTGTTGTCATTTCGGGATGTGGCACACGGTCCCTGCCTCTATGGTACTGCTCAGCTCCAACTCTCACTAACCAGGTCCTCTGAGGGTCCAGTGGCTGTAGGGACCTGGCTCCAGAGCTCCATGACAGCATCTTCCCTACTCCCCTGTCTCCGCGTCCCTCCAGCTCCAGGGCATGCATCTTCTTGCTGCTGCTAATCTCCATGTTGCCTCATCCATTTGCTCCTCAATATAGAAGAAATACATCTATGTCACTAACTCTCTGTACTAAGTTCCCTCTGGGTGAGACACTCAAGGTGGTTTCTATTTTCTGCCCACATCCTGACCCACTCAAAGGTCAATGAATTAGTCCAAGCGAATGATGGTAATGGTTGGAGGCAGAAAGGTGAACCAGGATTTTGAACCTCAGTGAACATGGGAGTAAGAGAGGAGATTTGGGGAGGGGTGGTTCCCACGATGAGAGTACCTGCCAATTTGCAAACAGATCGTGAGTGCATTAGGGCTTAAATTCATTCATTCGATTCCTGGGGCTTCACTGACTGCCTATGATTTGTTTGCGCCTTCACGTCTGCAATGCCAACCTGAAGTCAAGGAATACATGTAAAAATTTCTGCTTTCAGCTCTGAAAGTTCCTCCTGCAATATACAATTTTTATTGCTCTTCCAAAAAATAATTAACAGTGCCCCACGTATCTTGATGGTGATGAAATCTCTTTTGTTAAAAGGACGTTTATTTACTACTGTAAAGAAAAATCTGGTTCCTGCATCAAAACATTTAATAATTTGCACGTGCCTTCCATGGTGGTGAAAAGAAGCATCTCATTGGCGTGAGTACCAGCGGTTCATTCTAATGGCTAGTATCCTGCGAACTGGAAAAACGGGTTTCATGTTTTCCTTTTACTAAGTATCACATGACTTTAACATTTGTAGCCACGTCCCCACGGGCCTCCCTGACCTAAACCTCTGTCTCTTCAAAGGTCTGATGTGTGTAGCTGTTGCATGCATCTTCCTTGAGGGCACTATTCATCTCCCCATGGGCTACAGAAGAAAGCCTGAAAGACTTCACCTGGCACCCCCTCCCCAGGGTGGGCCCACAGGGACATTGCCCCCAAATTAGGGTTTCATCTTGCAAAGCATGGGGAGCTCTCGGCCTTGTTTTATTGTAATTCGTGAGCATATGGATCTTCCCTGCACTGGGCACGAAGTACTTTGAGAACTGGCGTGGTCCTGCCCCAGTTCTGTTACCCCAGAACACAGCACTGGATCTGGCATCTCGAAGGAGAATTTGTCAAATGGACACACGAGTGTTCTCTGAGTCTCTCTTTCCAGGTAACTGAACTGTGGTTGGTTTGGCCAACAGAGGTATTAGGACAGGTTATCTGAGCCTCCATCAACATGTTTCTCTATTCTCTTCATCTGTAGCAGGGAAGGCTGCCCCCCGCCAGTCCATTTCCCACACAGCAGCCAGAATGATCCTGTACAGAACAGCCAGCGCCCACCTCTATTGAAAGCATAGATCAAATCGTGTCACTGCTCTGTTCAAAGCCCAGCAATAGCTTTCCACTCTCTCAGGATAAAAACTGAAGCCAATAAATCCCTATTACCCTCTGTTTCACCTCTCCCCCTGGCCTCACCTCCACCACTCTCCCTGGTGCTCACACTGCTCCAGTCATGTCGGTCTCCTCGCTGTTCCTGAGACACACCAAGAACACTCCCATCTCAGGGTCTCCATGCTGCTGCCTCAACAGGGTACCCCAGGATTGCCACATCTCACCCCTCACTTCCTCCAGCTCCCTGCTCACATGTCTCCGGATCAGAGAGGTCTTTCTCTGACCAATCCCAGTAAAGCAGAAACAAGCCAGCCCCCCCACCCCCGTGGTTCACTCCATGTTGCCACAGAATTTGAGAGCACTTGTCATCCTCTGACATATTACATACATGTTGTTTGTTTGTTGTCTGACTCTGTCCATTAGAAAGTATGCACCAAGAAGGCAGAAACTTGATCAGGTCAGGTGCACTGTTCACTGCTGCATCCACAGCCCAACATGATGTAGGTACTTGGTAAGTCACTACTGAGTGGATGGATGCATGGATGCATGGATAGACCGATGGACGGATGGATGTATGGATGCATGATGGATGGGTAGATGGATGGATAGAGAGAAGGATGGACAGACAAATGAACGAATGAACGAATGAATCAATGCTTATGAAGATTGCACAGGTTGTCAGGTCCAGCACAAGGGAGTAATGCGGAGTGCCACCGTAGGTAGCACCAACCTGTAAATATGGAAACTCTACACCACCTTCCTCTCTCCTTTCCTTGTTCTCAAACCCCCATGTACCCATAAGGAATTATTTCAACAATCCTTGTGGCAACTATCACAAGCTAGAATTCACATTTAATAATCTTGCATTCAAGGTCCTGCAAAAGGAGAGATGAGTAAGGCAACCCCTTTCTTTTTTTTTTTTTTTTTAAAGATTTTATTTATTTATTTGACAGAGACACAGCGAGATAGGGAACACAAGCAGGGGAAGTGGGAGAGGGAGAAGCAGGTTTCCCGCTGAGCAGGGAGCCCGATGTGGGGCTCGATCCCAGGACCCTGGGATCATGACCTGAGCCGAAGGCAGACGCTTAACGACTGAGCCACCCAGGCACCCCGGCAACCCCTTTCTTGTATCAAATCTTCCTGGAAACATGGAAACATGCTCTCCACCATCTGTCCCTGTTGTTAAAATGCCATTCAGACTTCAAAACCCATCTCCTCCATAAGCCCAAGCAAGGCATAAAGCATATGCAATCTGTCACTTCTCAGAACTCTCCGAGTATTGTGTTCCCACTTACCTCTCTTATGATTCATATCCTTCCCAGCCCTGTCTTTTCCTCCCTTGCAAAAGGAGAGGGGGACTACACTGAATTGTAATAAGATACATACACTGGCAACTGTGTGACTATATGTATATGTATGTGTATATATGTGTGTGTTTGTATACATACATACTTACATACATACATACATATATCCTGGCACATGGTTTTCAGGGCCCAAATATGCTATTATTACCAATAACCACTGTGCTCCTCCCATAAGACTGAGGCTTCTTGAGGGTAGAGTTTTGCTGTCTTAACATTTCTGTCCTTAATGCCCAAGCTTTGACCCATCTCCGGGATTGTTTATTGACTGAAGAATGAATGAAGGACACTAAGCGGGGAAGGCATTCAGAGCGCTGGGGAACAGCACGGGAACAAAGCTTCCGATAATCTTCGTGTTTTTGCCGCGTGCTGACATTTCCAAAAATGCTGACCCGATTTCCTGACACTGCATTCATTGTCTTGGTTTTGAACATCTTCTGTAGAACAGCCTCTAATTTATTGGATCCATTTGGAGGTTTGTTTTCTGCTTTCATATTCTGCTCCCAGATTTCATTCCAGTTTCTCTGACGTTAAGTTGAGACCCAGGTTCTTATTTCTAAAATTTATTATCTAACATAAACACTCTCTGCCCAATTGCAGGAGCAATTTACACCCAGGAGATGGAAGAGTCCCTTGAAAGGATAAATTGGATTCTCTTGTATCTCACTTTTATATCATCACAAAGCCATAATTTTCAAAATGCTGGCCTGTAACAGAATGGAGACCTAGCTCTGTGCCTGGAAATAACGAAGTTACTCCTGAAATTGAATTGCAATTTCCACCCTAAATGACACTTCTGCATGTCTTCCATTTTTTTCCATCTGAAGATTTCTTTCTAGTTGTTGTGACCCCAGTACCACAGTAACGAAGAGGTACTGCTGTGGTCCCTCTTGGATCTGATGAGAACCAGCAGGTTACTCTTGGTACAGTGGTGGCAGGGAAGGACCAGGAAGATATTTAGACCTATAAAAGTAGGTCTTATCATTTTTATACTAGGCTTACTGGTCATTATTGTTTTATTATGGATCTCACCAAAGGCTTGGAGGGTACTAGGCAGGCACTGTGCCAGGAGTTCAACATGGATCATTTAATCCATATCCACAGAAGCCCATTTTAAAAGTGACGAAACTGAGGCATGATGAGATGAACTCTTCTGAGCTCTCACAGCTAGCATAAGTGGTGGCATCAGGACTCCAAACTGGGCAGTCCAATCTAATGCTCAGGTCTGAGAGACGTGACACAGAATAGAGCTGAGTCCAAGTGCAAAGTGCCAAAATTTAGTGTGATATTAAAGTAATTTCTATAGCTCTGTATTTTTATTGAATGTTTTTTCTTTCCTTCCAAGTTACTCTCTCTCCCCAATTACGTAGTTTTTTAACAAAGAACTGCAAAAACATATATATATATATGAAACATAAGATAATTTTAGTCGGCATTAATAATACACCAATATCTATAGAAAAAAGTTACACTGTATTTTTGAATATACCTATGATTATTAATGTATACATAAATAAAACATTGCTGTGTTAAAAAATAAAACTAACAAAAAATAAAGTTCATGTTTGAGAAACATCTTCCCTTTAGGGAGAAAGTTATTTACACTTTGATTTTCTTGATTAAAAAGGATGAGGTGCTCATTACGGAAAATTTCAAAATGTAGAAAAGAAGGAAAGGGATTTGTGTGGCATCTCCCTTCGATGCCAAGACACGGAGAAATCTCCTTCGAGTCTTTTCTGTCCAATAAGAAGACATTTGTTTACAAGGTCATGCAACTTTATAAGCTATCATTTTCTCTCAAGATTAACCATAACTGCTTTTAATAGTGCAGAGTTTTCATAGGAAGCATTATACGTATGGGTGTACCATAGTCTCAAGTCTCTGAAAAGGAGGTATAACAAGTTTACAAAGCCAATTTCTTTGCTTTGGATTATTTCAGGATTATCGGTCATCATAAGCTGTGCTGTATTAAATATCCTCACACATAGAGCCTCTTATGCAGACCAGAGTGTACCCTTACCATACATTCCAAGAAGTGAAATCAGTGGGTCAAATTGTATGAATATTCACAAAGTACTTGATTCTTAATCCCAAGTATCTTTCCAAAAGGCTTGTAACAGTTCCTGCCACCAGCAAATAAGATTCAGACTGCCCAGAGAACACTTTTCTAGAATGCTTTGTTTTAGGAAATGCCCGTTTCCTCCCAAAAGCAAAGCCCAGCCTAGATACCGTCATCAATGACCCAAAAGGCTGGCTGATCCTTAGAGACAAATTTTATCCTGGCTCCTCTGTGTTCTGCACTGCTTTGAACATGCTCTCACCAAGCACTTCCCACATTGGTTGACATGGTCATTATTTGTCTGTCTCCCTAACCCAACTGTGAGTCAGGTGGCAGGCATACAGTAGGTGCTCAGTGCATACTTATGAAACATTTGGGTTTTGAAGAAAGGGACCACGTACTTAAGAATCAGGGTTTCTTTTTTTTTTAATTTTACTTATTCATTTTTAGAGGGAGAGAGAGAGTGAAGGGAGGAGCAGGGCGGGGGAGAAGGACAAGCAGACTCTGCACTGAGCGTGGAATCCGACGCGGGGCTGGAGCCCACGACCCCGAGATCATGACTTGAGCCGAAACCAAGAGTAAGATGCTCAACCCCTCAACCACTCAACCGACTGAGCCACCCAGGTGCCCCTATATCAGGGCTTCCGTTGTGCTGTCTGGCACACAGTAAGTGCCAATTAAATACTTACTAACTCAATGAATGTAAACCTGAGATTTGATTTACTTCAGAGCCTGCCAGCACAGAAAGAACTCACTAGCAGGACACATCCTTTCAATGCCTCGGGCCTCAATCCCTCATTTAAGGCATAAACATTTATAAACACCTACTGCGTGCCAGGACCTATAATGGGTAATTAGGAAAGACATAATTCTGAAAGCATCTTCTGAAGCAGGTGTCCTGTACACAATAAACAACCAGAGAAAAGTCCTCATTGATGTATGAACAGAACTCATATCAATGCCCAAAAGAAAAACCACCCAAGGAAGTGGCAAGTCTTCATTCAGGAGCAGCCTTGGAGCTGAATGTGATTGCGGTAGGTTACACGGCACTCCCTGAAAGATATGTCCAAGTTCTAAGTCTGGTATCGGCGAATGTGACCTTATTCAGCAATAGAGTCTTTGAAGATGTAAGTACATTAAGTAACTCGAGATGTGATCACCCTGGGTTTAAGGTGAGCCCCACATCGTTCAATCCCCCAGGAGTCCTGTGGACAGAGATCACTCCTCTTGTTAATAGAGAAACAAACTCAAATCAGAGCGGTAATGGACTTGCCCCAGGTCCTCTGCACTGGGAACACAACATGAGAACTCTCAACACCAGCCTTCACAGCAGTGAGTGGTTGGCCATGCCCCTGCCTACACACGGGGTGCCCTTGACCCCTCACCCTACTGTCAGGAACACAGTCTGGGTTTCTCTCCCTCACACTCTCATTCCCTGTGTACCACCACTTGGGGAGTTTAGGTCAGAGGTTTGGTTAGTTTGTTCACAAATTCCACTGGTCATCAGATGAGACCCATACTTACTGCCCTTCTCCAAATAAAGCCACTAAAGCCACTGGTTAGGAAGATCGTGGCTCTTCCCTTCTTTAACCTACATTGCCATTGCCATTACACGAGTGACAAGCCCCCATTGCCAAAGACATGAGATAAGCTGCCCAGCCGTATTTTGACACTTGGCACAGTCTCTACTCCTACCGCTTAGACAAATTTGATTTCCCAATCAGCTGGGATTGGCCAATGAAAAGCATCATCCCAGCCTCATTCTGCAAGCAATTTCCTGGGAAAGGCACATAGGCAATTTCCCCAAATTATCAGGAGTTAAAACCGTTTATCTTTACAGAATTCAGGAAGCATAAATATAAGAGACTGAGTCTATTTACCCCCCCAAAATTGTTTTAAATTATAAACACACAAGCATTCCAAGCAAGGGGCACAAATTCTATCTCCATCAGTTCATGCAACTCAAACTGGAAACTGGTGCTGTCCCCAACCACAGGAAAATAAGCAACTCGTCAGGGAATGCCAAGAACTTCAAGGAGGGAGGAGGTTGAATATTGTCACTTAAAATATAGTTTTATTTGCATGACAATAAAAAATAATAAAAAAAATATAGTTTTATTTGCATGTGCAAGCAAAAGCCTAGGGATTTTGCTTTTCCATAAGAGTTAGTCACATGATTTTTTCCTTCATGAAAGCTTGGGTAATGGACAGATTCTAGGTGTAAATAGGAGTAGGGGACTAGGCTCCCATGGTTCACCAGTACAGAGACAATGAGGGCTGGTGACTTGGGGTGGCCACCTGCTGTTTGCTCCTGGGTAGTTACTTTTCTCCACGAGACCCAGTAGTCTCACCTGTAAAATGGGGCTGATAATGGAACCCACTTCAGTTGACTGTTGGGATCAGGTGAAGTCACACCTGCAAAGCACTTAAAACAGAGCCAGGCACATGCAAAGCGCTCAGCAAATGTGGAGGGCCATCATGGGTGTAGCATCCTACAAGCACGCTGATTTTTGTTTTGTAACTTCCAATTACATGTTCCAAATATGGGGACTACCCACTACATTTTAATGCTAACTGCACGTACATATGAACAAGGCTCAGTTCCTAAGCCCTGCCCTAGAAAGGACTCCTGTTCTCATCCTGTTCACACCCAAAGACACAAAATGTCAAAAATCTCATGGGTACATGCCTTTTTACATGTTAACATTTCAAAATGAAATTGTCCGTGGCAAATACAAATAGTGAACTGAAAGAGGAAGTCTGAAGCATGTGCTTCAAATCAGTGAAAATGCTCACAATAATGCGAGAACTGTCATTTATTTTTCACACACATTCCTTTGAATCTTTGGAACTTTGTAACACACATATTATTTGTTAAAAAATAAGATCTGGGGCTCCTGGTGGCTCAGTCAGTTAAGTTTCTGCCTTCAGCTCAGGTGGTGATCCCAGGGTCCTGGGATCAAGCCCCGCATTGGGTTCCCTGCTCAGCGGGAAGCCTGCTTCTCCTTCTCCCTCTGCAGCTCCCCCTGCTTGTGCTCTCTTTCTCTTTTTCTGTCAAATAAATAAATAAAATCTTAAAAAATAAATAAAAAATAAGATCTGGATTTACTCCAGAGCAAAAAATAAAAATAAAAAATAAAAAAAGGATTCACTTCTTTATTTTCTCAGTGTAGTCAATAAAGTGACAAAAAAATGAAAAACTTTATACGAATCAGAGTTTGTATACCTTTAGATAATCTGTAGCAAAAGGGTTGCTTGCTGCACAGATAAGGCTAGTCTAAGTAAAGAAAGGAGACTGCTAGTGTTAAACCAGCAGGATTAAACTATTATTGGTCCTAAAGATAAGAAGGTTTTTCCCAAAGTAAAAAGGTTACAAAAAAAAAAAATTAATCCTGACAAAAATTTGACTGTAAGCAGATATTTTGTTAGGGTTGAGTATGTTCACAGCCCACAACTCCAAGACAAAGCTGGGAGGTTTCTCCTGTACCTGATGGGTCTCCTGCAGGCAAAATCGGGGCCGGAAGCACAGGAAAGTACAGAACAAGTCAGAGCGCTTCCCAAGGGGGTCAAAGACCCATCCTGGGGGGGCGGTTCAGGCATTTTCAAAGCAAAATCTGATAGAAGTAACCCCACTGGTGAAAATTTTCTCCAAAAGAAGCTTGAAAATGCTGCCCCAAACCCACTCTGATTAGCATTTAGATCAATGCTCAGTTCAAAACAGTGAATAAATGGTTGCCCTTTATAGGCTCATATTTATGCGACTGAACTGTATCTAAAAATGCAAGAAGGTTCCTGGTGGCCTGGCCTCCCCTGAGCTGCGAGCTTCCTTCAAATCAACTCATTTTCCCTGAATAGATGGACATTATGCAACAGCATCTGCCACAGACTGAGGAGACTCCAAGAAGCCATTATTGTTCATTTCCCCTTTTTTTGATGAAAGGTAAAGTATTATCTTATGTATCAAAAGAATCATGACTACATAATGGAGTGGAATGAAAAATGTCAAGACATTTTTCACATCACACAGGAGATTTCAAAGGAACTTCATGTCCGTGGCACACGACTTTGGGCCCCAGCAGAGACTTCTTTTTTTTTTTAATTTAATTTAATTTTATTCTGTTATATTAGTCACCATACAATACTTCTTTTTTTTTTTTTAAGATTTATTTATTTTAGAGAGAGAGAGAGCAATGAGTACAGAGCCTGACACAGGGCTCAATCTCATGACCTGAGATCATGACCCGAGCTGAAACCAGGAGTCAGACGCTTAACCGACTACATCACCCAGGCGCCCCTTTGAGTGTGGCTACTTTGAAAAAAGCAACATTCCTTTGTATAAAATATGGCATCGGGAGTTCTGACACATAAGGAGTGGGAGATTTATAAATTCATCTGTTGAATTAACAAAACATGTTGCATAGCATTATCATATATCCTTATGCACAGTGTGTATGACACATAATTTCAAGTCTGAACACACATTGAAAAAGGGATTTATTGAAGTATATGGGAGGGAAAAAAGCTGACTCAAATCTCTGCCAAGTCTACCATTTTAGAAGTAGTGAGACAATCCCCCTCAGCGGATTTTTAAAAAATTTTAAATTGTTGGCTAGCTCATTTTCTCCAGGGTAGATCCGGAATCTGAGGGCAGGTGACCTCACATCTAGTGATTTAAAAACATTTGCTGAAGTAAAAAAGTGGTTCCAACCATCACATTCTCCTGGGACAGTTCCATTGTCTGCCCGGTCTATCCCTGGCTCATCCGTCTCACCCATGTCCACATGACTCAGTGTCTGGGGGAAATTAGGCAAATTGGTCATCTATTGCACACTAGTGCAGAAATGGCTGTGATAATTCATGAATGACATTCGTATAACAGATTGGGAAAGAACTTGCTCCTTTAAGCACCTTCAAAAAATGGGGTGACCTTCCTCAACAAATATCCCACAGTGCTTGCAAACACAGAATCCGGAGCCAGAACAGCTGTGTGCGAAGCCTGGTGAGTGACTGAGTGAATGAACAACGGGCCCTCAGTGAACACTGTCTGCATTGCACCAAACAACCCCTTTTCCACTATATATTACTACTATCCCAACTACAACTTCCTCTTCCTTCTTCTTGTTCTTGTTCATTGTGTTGTGTTTGTTATTTGTATTAAAATTATGCATGGATATAATTCAAAGGGTCAATACTTCTGCAAGTTTTGTTATAATACAGCAACAACCCCTATCACTTTCTCCCCATCTCTCCCTCTCCGTGCATCCCGTTCAGGTGACAATTTTGGTATGTTTAGCTCCTTCTCTCTCAATGACAGAGATAACTTTTGCATTTCAGGCTCCATCCATCAGCCTCCCACTGCGGAAGATGAGGATGTAGCCATCTTTCCCCCCCGAAACCCCCAGGAGACACGCTCATCCTTGCATTCTGCCATTCCCCAACGGAGTGTTGTATTTTTGGTTAGACTGACTTTCAGGGCTGCCATGATGATGATTATGCTATACAGAGCTGGTTCATGTCGTGAGCTCTACTACACACAGATGATGTCCTGTACAACACTTCCATTCCCTGGGGTTAATAACTGTCTGTTATTTTTTGTTGAGCTTTTTCTCTAAACTTCTCAGTTATTCAACTTCAGATTCTTCACCAGCTAAAGAACTTCCTGTCAAGGCACCCAGATGCATCAAGAATGCCATCAGCCCATGCTTCCTGAAGAAGTCTGTCCCAGGGTCTTCTGATCCACGCAGACAGCACTGGTCAGGGCCTACACCACAGGCACAGCCAACATCTTCGAACCTCCCTTCATCACCATTCTGGAGATTCCCTATGCCTCTCTCCTCTGCTAGAGCCCCAATTCCATCTTCCATCTCTTCCTTCTTCATGATTTAGTCCTTCATTTTTATGGAGTTCACCTCTTTTCTGATAGTTACTTGAGAAAAGGTGAACATGAGGTATGTTTTTTTGGAGACCTTGAACTTGTGAAAACGTGCACCCTCACACTTGATTGACTAGCCCATCTCCACTGCCTTCTAGCACCTGACAAACCCCAAACAATCTGATTCCTCAGCCTTTATGGCCTGCTGCTCTTCTGTGGAAGCTTATGGGATCTGGTTTGTTTTGACAGGTGTCTGTTTCTGGTCTCTGCACTGTATCTCTAGTAGGCCCTTCAATCCGGAAATTCATGTGTTTCAGGTCCTGGAGACATTCTGTAATTATTTCATTGATGATTTCTCCCACTATGTTTTCTCTCTTCTGTCTCTCCTGATGCTTGGATTACTGGATTGGCTCTGGCGTTTTCTTATATCTTCTCTCATATTTTCTTCGTCTTTCTGTTTTACTATATGAGGGATGTCAACTTTGTCTTCTAATACATCTTTTGAGTTTTTTCATTTCTACTGTCATATTTTTACCTTATAAGAGCTCTGATGTTTGTTCTCTGAATTTTAAATAAACATGGTGTTCCTCATTTTATAATCACAAAAATCTTTTTATACTGATCATAGTTATTTGGATATTTTCTTCTCCTTGCATAGTGTCTGTTTATTCCAAGTTTCCCCCCCCCCCCCCTTCTCCATTTGACTGTTTGAATCTCACTGTTTCTGCCAGGAGATTTCCTGGGATGTCTGATAACCCTTGGTCATCGGTAAACTGGCTGGCAGCTTCCAGCAAGTGAGTGGGGCTTGTTGGCTGAGAACTACACGCTAAGGGGCGGTGGGGAAGCTATGATGCCACAGTCTCTTGCTCTTGGCTCATCCTCACTGAAGTCACATCCTCACTGAAATCACAGTGTCCTGCCTGGAGGAAGGCCAGAATGCACCACTCTCGGAGTTCAGCTGGAATGGGGAGGGGCTGTGTATTTTAGCATCTGGTTGGTATACTATTTTCAGTACAGCACCCCAACTCAAGTAGGCTTGATGTCCTTCAGCGCAGACACTTGCTATTGTACCATCTCTAGGGAGCAAACCTTAGTGTTCTGCTTGGGCGAAGTTACTCAGATGATTATTCAGCCATCGAGTTATTCACAGTGGGCAAGCAGCTCTGGGGTCCTCAGGACTTCCTAAAAGACTTTCAAGCAATTCACCTTACTTCAGCCTCTTTTTTACCTACTGTCTTCCCTCCAAAGATGCTGATTACGGCCAATTCCTGCACCGTTAGGGGATTCTTTGGCGTCCATCAGCGCTCGCGCCAGGGACAGCCTGGAATTTATGTTCTTGGACACTAATCATTCACCACTCTCCCTCTTCTTTCAGACCCACCTCCCCACATGTTTCTGTAGTCTCCTTTTTAGTCTTCCCCATCCTTGGGAGTTTGTCATTTTTCATATACTCTTGTTGTCGTTCTACCGGGTTTTCAGGAGGGACAAACTGTACATGTCTGTGCATGTGTGTGCGCCTAATCTACCACCTTTACCTAGAAAGTCAAGACTTTCTTTACCACGTCTTCCGAAACAGTCTAAGTTAGAAGAAGAGCTGCTAGGCACAGTGTGAGACTGCAGGTGAACAAATCTGGAGCCACTCACGCTAGCCTCCTCCTCTGGGAAGAGCAAGAAGAATTTGTTCGTGCTACCATAGCTTTCCAAAGCCTCTCCTTGGCCTCCTGCCTCTGCAGACAGACTCACTTTGTCTGCCTGGTTGGAGTGCAGGGCTGTGCACGGCGGGGAGAAGCAAAGGCCCAGAAGGAGAGGCAGAAATTCAGAGCTTATAACCAAAGCCCAGGGCCAGGACTGAAGCTTCCCAAGAGAGAGAGATCCTTCACGAGGCACAGCACTAATCTCAAAGTATGGAAAGGAAGAGAGTAGATTCCCTCACGCGCCCAACGAATACCACGTGACCTTTCTATCCTGAGAATGGAGGGACAGAACATTCCAGCCTCCCAAGGTCAGGCTGGAAAAGAGACGCCAAGGTCAGCCACCAGCCATGTCTCCCCGCAGTGGGGTGTTCCCCCTCCGACACAGGTGACAAGGGAGCGGGCTGTCTGCTGAGAACGTAGGAGCGTAATGCGTTGTTCTGCCGCTCCTTAGCTCCATGTGCTGCCACTCCTAACACATGTCAGCAAGAGAATGCCCTGTGCCTCGGCAGACTGCTCCCACCACGCGCTGCCGCCCAGCGGGCCTCCATCCCCAGGCACCCCTCCAGCAGCCCAGTCACCTGTGGATGATGTGGAACCTCTGCAGGTACTCCAGGGCCAGCGCCAGCTCGCAGATGTACAGCTTCACTGCCCCCTCGGTGAAGTGGACGTTCTGCTGCAGGTGGTAACGCAGGTCCCCGCCCAGGAGCAGGTCCACCACCATGAACATGTCCTCCTCGTCCTGGAAGGAGTACCTGCGGGCACAGAGGGACAGAGGAGGTGAGGGATGGAGACACTCCAACATCCTCAAGGCCGATGCCCCCATTCTACAGAAGAGCAACCTGAGGCTCAGAGAGATGCACCTGGACCATTGAAGTCACAGTGCACCATCAACAGGCTCTGGCCAGCAAATGGTATTTTAACCAATACCAGACACCAATATATGACTTTGTTTTTTTTTTTTAAATTTTTGAAGTTTTTATTTAAATTCCAGTTGGTTAACATATAGCGTAATATTAGTTTCAAGTGTACAATATAGCAACTCAACACTTGCACACATCTGGTGCTCATCACAAGTGCTCTCCTTCACCCCCATCATCTATTTCATCCATCTCCCCACCCACCTCCCCTCTGTAACCATCAGTTTGTTCTCTAGAGTTAAGGTCTGTTTCTTGATTTATCTCTCCTTTTCCCCTCCTTTGCTCATTTGTTTTGTTTCTGATATTCCACATATGAGTGAAATCATACGGTATTTGTCTTTCTCTGACTGAATTATTTTGCTTAGCATAATACCCTCTAGCTCCACTCATGTTGTTGCAAATGGCAAACTTTCATTCTTTTTGACGGCTGAGTACTATTCCATTGTATATATCACTTTATCTTTAGTAACTGCTTTAATGGGGTGTTTTCAGGACTTGTGGTAGGTAGCCTCCAAAGCTGCATCCCCTGCCCCAACATTCCTCAGTTCCCTCACCCCACATGCCACTCCCCACATAGAGCTTGGTTCTGCATCCCCTGAATGCAGCGATGCTCTGGCAAGTCCACACCCAGGCCTCAAGAGAACTGGAAGTTTCTACTTAAACTGCCTCCCAGGACCCAGCTAGAGCCCAAGCCCCATGGAGAGGCCATGAAAAGGAAAACAAAGGAGCTGCCGTCAACAGCCCTGGCTGAGCCGCCAGGGACAACCAGCAATAGTTGGCTGCCATGGTAGCGGGCCGACTCGGGTACTGGAAGACACTGTAGCTCCAGCTGACATCACGCAGAGCAGAAAACTGCCCAGCCAAGCCCAGTCAGCACACAGAACACAAGATAATGAAACAGCTGTGTTTTAAGCCACGGAGGTTGGGAGGGATTTTTGTTTTGTTTTGTTTTGTTTTTTTGGTTCTTCTGTTTGTTTTTTTCTTTTCAGTCCTAGAGAACTGACCCAGTACTTAGTTCGTTTTTACAAAAACGCATTTAGGCTTCCTAAGGACTGAAGAGCCAACATATGAACCTCAGAATGGTGTTACACAATTGTAAAGTAGAATCTCAGCATTGCAAAATGTCAAGCCAACTGAGCTAAACACACACACACAGAGGGGCCCTGTCCTAGGTGCTGGCTCCAGCCTGGGCAGAAGCCTGAACTTTGTGTTTTCATGGGCAAAAGACTCTGCTTTCTGACCTCAGTTACTTGACGCAGTGTTTCTGTCATTGGGAGCCGAAAGAGTCATCTGATACATCTTTCCACATATTTGCTACTGGGGGAAAGTGTTCAGATGCTCAGAAAGGAACCACAGGAATCAGCTATAAATGCCTCCTACAGATGCCCAATTTGTATTCTAATACTTGAAAGACTATTGAAACATTACATTAATAACCAGTGAGTTCTGCACCCTAATTCACAGCTAGACTGTCAAAGGGTATCTCATTCAATATTCCACCAGAACTCTGTGGAGGAGCAACATGAATTTTTAGGAGAGAAACTTGCAGACCAGAATGAATTCTAAAGAGGAAATCCAAAATGCAAAGAGAACAATAATT
This sequence comes from Eumetopias jubatus, assembly GCF_037043125.1. NCBI lineage: Eukaryota > Metazoa > Chordata > Mammalia > Carnivora > Otariidae > Eumetopias > Eumetopias jubatus. Next base: position 197,029,098 of record NW_028274808.1, on the reverse strand, counting down.
GAAGCAATAAGTCAGGTTGTGGCTTTCTCTTGCTGCAGATCCATTTTGTTTTTGCCCTGGGCCATGGACTCTACATCCCCAAGGAGAATCAATACTGTTATCAGAGAACAGAGAATGACCTTTCATCTATCTCCGCAGTTTTGCGCTATTCCAAAGCTTTGTGCCATTGTTCCTTTTGCCTCTTCTTGGACTGGAATTATAAGTGTGTTCTCATGATAATGCTGCACATTGTCATGGAAATGATGAAGACCACAAGTGAGAAATCTATATTCTATCGTCATAATGCCAACCCATGGAGAAATTTGGGCAATTAGGCTCTCCTTCCAACATCAAAGAAGTTCAGGAGTTTGGAAGGTATCAGTCCTGGCCTGGACATCAAAACAGACCAGCACAAAGAACCCAATGTCTGGTGTAAGACATTTTTTTAAACTAATTTCCAATCTTTTTCCAAAAAGCATTAAAAGTTATTTGCAAAATACATATAACTTAATAAAATTAAAAATAAATATGCCATAGAGTAGGTCAAAGAATAAAGAGGGAATTCAAGAAAATGTAAGCAGGCAAAAATACTCCCATTCATGCTCAAAGAGCTTGCCTGAAATAGGCCATAAATGCAAACATAACCTTCCCAGCAACCAGAATAAAGTGAGAAACATGATCAGCTTTATGATTCAGGGTCAATGTGGAAAAAAAATCCCCAATTGTTTAGGAAAAGCATGATTATTCCTGGTACTGAAGCCAGAAGGAAATTTCTCCCACTAGCTTCTTACAAAGATGGCATTTTGTAATTTGGCAAACAATGATCTACAAAAAATAGCTCTACACAGAGTAACATGGGATTTTTTAACAGGGATTTTTTTTTTTTTTTTGGTATGATGTTCTTCAATATACACTGAAGACATCAAATTCCAAGCCTGTAAAAGCAGTGCTACGTGGGGGAAAGGAAAGTGGTCTGGTGTCCCGCTCACGGATGAGCTTTCTTCATGAAAAGATAAATGGAGAGGACACACGGTGAACGCCGCAGGGGCCACGTCACCAATGTGAGCTCACCCACAAATGCTCAGCAGGCTTCAACCACACCCCTGCCCCATGCCAGAAGCTAGGATTCTGTGGAGAAGTTGTCCTAGATGGTTCACCTGGGTTTGGGACAATCAGAAGGGGGCTGGAGTTTGATGTCATGTGCCATGACCAGTACCCTGGATAATCCATTCCTGCGAATCCATTTTTCACCCTGGACGTGGACCTTACATTCCCAAGGAGCTCAGTATGGTCACCAGGTCACTTATAACATCCCCTATTCCCACCTCTCTGCTCTCGTCCACCCTTCCTTTCTCAGTGTGGATCATGCTTCTCAATCAGGGGCAGCGCTGCTCTCCTGGGGACATTTAACAACGTCAGGAGACACTTTTGGTTGTCACAACTGGGAGAGATGCTACTGGCATCTAGAGGCCAAGGATGCTGCTAAGCCTCTTCCAAGGCACAGGACAGCCCCCACACAAAGAAAGACCCGGCCCCAAATGTCCACAGTGCCATGGTTGAGAAACCCTGGTTTAGATTCATGCTCTTGCTCTTAGAAGCCCTCCCTAACCCTGGAAGACTGAGTTGGGTAACACTTTTTTTGGTCCCTGGTATCGTTCAATATAATAGTGTTGATAAGGTGCCTACTTTCGAGGTAGGTATTTGTAGGAGGTGTCTTCGACAGATCTGGACCCTGAGATTAAAGAACATTTCCCAGGCAATGGTAGAGCTGGGAGTTGAACCAAGATAACCCATTTCCAGAAGCAAGAATCCCTGCCTGAGGCTCTAGCAGCACTTTCCTCGTGGCACAGGGATCCTTTCTCTCCTGGTCTCTTCCCCTACCAGCCGGGCATCTCTGTGTGCACAGGGACCAGGTTTTTTTTGGCACTGTCTCCCTGCATTTAGCACATTCCCCAGAGCACCCCACACTCAGGAATGAATGGGTCAAAAGTACCCATGGCCTGTGAGGCATGTTAGTCCGTTACTCCCTCTACAGGAGGCTGGGATGAGGGGGAAGGCAGAGTGGAAGGAGAGGGGGGCGGTGGAGGAGTGACAGGACACAAAGCTCTATGGGCACTGGCCTCTGCATTTGTCGATCTCATTGCTGATGGGAGCCTCCTTTTCATCTGGCCTCCTCTCCTTGCAGAGACCAGGACTCTCATTGGTCTGAGAGTGACTCTCCCAGCCTCCCTCCATAGCCTCACTCATGCAGAAGTGACCTGTCTGATGTTTGGAAGGAGCTGCCAGTATGCTTAGTTCAGCCCCCTCAGGGTTCCCACCAGGCTTCTGGATCTGCCCATAGAGGGCTGGTACTCAGTCCACTCCCTGCCATGGCGAGGGGCCTGGCCAGTGGAGAGGAGACTTGCAGGTGAGCCCATATCCTTAGGGTGATTCCATTTCAAAGCTGAAGTGTTAGCAAGCCCTTTGAGTGCAGAACTAAAGCCAAGTTCTTCAATCAACTTTGTGTGCAACAAAGCTGATACTTTCACCCCCATGTGTCTGAGTCCCATGGCATCTCTTGAGTGGTCCCAGACTCAGGTGGGAAGGAGGGGTGCTATCCACAGACCTCCCATCATCCCTCAGCACTTATCCCATTTAACCATGCAAGGTGGGCATTATGCCTCTCATTTTTCCAATGGAGGAAACCAAGGTCAAGAGAGGTTGACTGGTGCCCAGTCCAGGTGAGGCCCCTTCTTCAATAACACATCTTATCCTCTAGAACCAGCCTCAGGAGGCTTGCACACTAAAGGCAAGCCATGTTAAGCACGTGTGAGAAGACACATGGGCACATATGAGAGAGGTACTGTGTCCAGGGGGAACTCTGAGTCAGAACACCTGGTCCAGCTCCCGCTCTTACTTCATCTCAACTTGCTCACACCTGGTGCCAGGAAGCTGCCAGCCAACCACGTATTGTCAGTGGCAGGGGAGGCATGGGAAAAAAAGGGCATTTCATGCAGGAAATCGTAAGCCCTTCTTAGTGCTCCAGCAGCATGGCACCACTCAGCCATTTGAAACACACGCCTTTCTCCACTTTTCTTCCCTGGGCAAAAGGAGCCAAGCCAGAAGATGCCCTGTGGGTTAGTCCTCTGGAAGCCCCGGCAGCTGGGACAAGCCACGTGTCTCCGACATTCACCTCCTGTGTCCTTATTGTGTGGCACCTGCTGGGACAAGGAGGTGAGCATCTCTCGGACCATTTCCTGTGCAATCCAATCTCCAAGGGGGAGCAGATAGAGAGGAGGGCTCACCGACCACACTCACGGCCAGTGATTCTCTGAGATTGAACACGCAGCAACAGAACAGCTAAAAATACCCTCTTAGGCTCAGAAATCCAATAATGGGATGCTGGGCCTTCCGTCAGCTCATATTGTACAAATAACAAGGAGGTTATCAAGCCTGAATTGTACTTGATACATAGAAGTCTTTAATAATATTCACAATAACCTTTTAAAAAAAAATTTTTGAATGAGCCACAGAAGTGCTCAAGCCATTCATACGTCCTGGCCCTCATTGTTCTCCACATCAGGCTGATTCTGTCCTTGTCACCTTCCCAGAAGTCAGTGCTGCTGGTTGGCTTCCATGTGCCTTCTACAGGCCAAGTGGCAGCAAGGGGACACTCTCAAACACCATCCAGCTCCCCAGCACCAGGCAGTTTGGGGGAGGAGCACTCCGAGGACCAGGCAAAGGTGAAATGCAAGCTCAAGCAAGCTCAGCTATGCAGCAGGCCTTTGCAGACCGTAAAGTGTGTCTGTCTTTGTAAATGCAGAGCACTGTTCTTGTGGCTTAATGGTTTTATTTAATTTGTATCCTGCATGCTTCTAAAGGTTTTGCGGTGGTTAACAAAGTAAGACTGATGGAAAAGACAGGAAAAATGTGGAATAATGGAGTAGTACATGTACCATTCACCTGGACAAACTGTGCACGTGGAATGGCAGCTCTGACCGTCCCAGTGCAAGCAAGCAATGGGCAGAGCAGGATGGACAACCCAGCCCTCACTGTGTGGATGTATGAGATGAAGCCAAACCTTCCCCCTTGGGCTGAATTCCGAAAGAAATGTATAACTTGCATTTTTTTTTGCCATTTTCTTTTTTTAAATTAAAAAAATTTAATTTTATTATGTCATGTTAGTCACCATACATCATTAGTTTTTTGATATAGTGATCCATGATTCATTGTTTTCATATAACTTGCATTTTTTTAAAAAGGGGCATTGGATAGAAGAATGGGAAGTGAATAATGGTAATTCACACTATGAAGGGCTTCCCGTATATGTCTGCACTCATGAGAAATATCGGTCTGTAGTTCTCTCTTACTGTACTACCCTTATCTGTTTTTGGTGTCAGAGTAATTCACGTTCCATAAAATGAACTGGGAAGCATTTCCTTCTCTTCTGTTTTCTGGAAGAGACTGTATAAAAAAATCGGTGTTAATTCCTTAAATATTTGATAGAATTCTCCAGGGAAACCATCTGGGAATGGACTTTTGTTTTCAGGAGATTTTAAATTTTGAATTCCATTTATTAAGTTATAGGATTATTTGGGTTAATTTTTTTTCCTTGGTTCAGTTTTGATAGTTCGTAGGTTTGAGGAATTGGTCCATTTCTTCTAAGTTGTCAAATTTATGAGATTAAAATTGTTCATAGTACTCCCTTATTATCCTTTTAAGGGCTGCAGGACCTGGAGTGATAGTCTCTGTTTTACTTCTGATATTTATGACTTGTGTCTTCTCTCAGCTTCTGTTTGTCAGTTTTGCCAGAGGCTTATCAAATTTTTTAATTTTTTTTGAAGAATCAGCTGACTGATTGATTTTTTTTCTATCGCTCTCCCATTTTCAATTTCATTGATTCTACTCTTGATTATTTCCTTCTTTCTTCTTGCTTTGGGTTTATTTTTCTCTTAGTTTTTTGAGATCAAAACTAGATTGTTAATTTGAGACCTTTCCCCTTTTCTAGTGCAAGCATTTTGAGCTATCAACGCCATCATCACTGCATTAGCTGAATTCCACAAATTTTGATATGTTGTTTTCCTTTTCATTCACGTATTTATCTTTATTTCTTTTGAGGCTTTTTCTTTGACCCAAGAATTATTAGAAATTTGTGCTTAATCTCTAAGTATTTGGAAATTTTCTTGTTGACCTTCTGTTATTTATTTCTACTTTGTTTCTGTTATGGGCAAAGAACATGCTTTGTCATGATTTCATTTTTTAAAATTTGCTGAGGTTTGTTTTGTGGCCCAGGAATTGGTATACCTATATGAATATTCCATGGCATTGGGAAAACAAGTACATCTTGCTGTTACTGGGTGAAATGATCTATACATGTCAGGTATTATGGACTGATCATGCTTCAGTTCTTACATCTTCACTGACTTTCTAACTATAAGCTCTATCAATGGCGGCTAGGAATGACTGTCAAAGTCCCCAGTGATAATTGTGGATTTTTTTGTTTCTCCTTTCAGCTCTATCAATTTGTGTTTCATGTTATTTGGAAGCTGTGATGTCTGACTCATTTATACCTCATTATTATTTGAACCACTTTTAATATATCATTCTATATCATATTACTGTGTATACATTGTTTTTGCTTTTTCCTTGTTATAAGTAATGCTGCAATGAGGTTCTCAATATATTTCTTCTTGTGCTTACATGTGCAAGGTAATTTATTAAACAAATATTCACTGAGCACCAACTATATGTCAGACACTGATCTAGGTGCTTTGGATAATGTACATAAAGAACAGAAACCATGTTCCTGTTCTCCAAGGGATTGCCTAAAGTGAACTAAGCAACTAGCATAGTAAGTAGAACACAGGAGACTTTAAGCATGCTGATTATAAGAATGAGTGAATAATGCCCAGTGCTCATTACAACACGTGCCCTCCTTAATACCCATCACCCTGTTACCCCATCCCCCCACCACCCTCCCCTCTGAAACCCTCAGTTTGTTTCCCAGTAACTGAACATAATAAAAAAATAAAAAAGATTTTTCTCGTGTTAAAAAAAAAAAAAAAATTCCAAGTAAAAAAAGAATGAGTGAAAAATGAATAAAGCTAGCATTCTAATAGCAAACATACCGACTGATTCACATGGACATGTACCACATGCTTACTCTTACAATCCTTATAATAACTCCAGAGTAGTACACAGTTATACCTATTTCACTAAGGAGCAAACAGTCACCAAAAAAATTAGCTTACTGATAGGCAGGCTCTTGACTTATTTTGTAAAAGGAGGGTCGTTTTAACCTGTGGCAAGTGGAAGGTCTTCTCAGCAAATGGTTCTATATCAATTGGAATTGGATATCCTTATGGAGAAAAATTAATTCTAACAAACACCACACATCGTATACAAGTACCATTTCAATTGGATTACAGATCTAAAGGTGCAATGTAAAACCCTGAAACTTCTAGGAAAAAAAAAACAGATCTTCATGACTTCAGGGTAGACAAAAATTTCTATACAGGATATTAAAAGCACTAATCAGGGTGCCTGGGTGGCTCAGTCGGTTAAGCGTCTGCCTTTGGCTCAGGTCATGACATCAGGGTCATGGGATTGAGTCCCACATCAGACTCCCTGCTCAGTGGGGAGCCTGCTTCTCCCTCTCCCTCTGCCCCCCCCACTTGTGCTCTCTCTCTCTCTGTCAAATAAATAAATAAAATCTTTAAAAAAATAAAAAATAAAAGCACTAATCATAAGAATGCATGGGGGGGGATGGGTTAGCCTAGTGATGGGTATTAAAGAGGGCAAGTATTGAATGGAGCCCTGGGTGTTATATGCAAACAATGAATCATGGAACACTACATCAAAAACTAATGATGTAATGTATGGTAATTAACATAACGTAATAAAATTAAATTAAGTTAAAAAAAAGAATACACTGGAAAATTAGACTTGATTAAAATTGAGAACTTTAGTTCTCAAAAAACACACAAAGAACCACAATGAGATACCACCTCACACCCGTCAGAATGGCTAAAATTAACAAGTCAGGAAATGACAGATGTTGGCCGGGATGCGGAGAAAGGGGAACCCTCCTACACTGTTGGTGGGAATGCAAGCTGGTGCAGCCACTCTGGAAAACAGTATGGAGGTTCCTCAAACAGTTGAAAATAGAGCTACCCTATGACCCAGCAATTGCACTAGGTATTTACCCAAAGGATACAAACTTAGTGATTCAAAGGGGCACCTGCACCCCAATGTTCATAGCAGCAATGTCCACAATAGCCAAACTATGGAAAAGCCTAGATGTCCATCAACAGATGAATGGATAAAGAAGATGAGGTATATATATATATATATATATATATATATATACACAAAATGGAATATTATGCAAAAATGAAATCTTGCCATTTGCAACAACGTGAATGGAACTAGAGGGTATTTTGCTAAGCGAAATAAGTTATTCACAGAAAGACAAGTATCATATGATCTCACTGATATGTGGAATTTGAGAAACAAGGCAGAAGATCATAGGGGAAGGGAGGGAAAAATGAAACAAGACGAAACCGGAGAGGGAGACAAACCATAAGAGACTTAATCTCAGGAAACAAACTGAGGGTTGCTGGAGTGGTGGGGGGTGGGAGGGATGGGGTGGCTGGGTGATGGACACTGGGGAGGGTATGTGTTGTGGGAGTGCTATGTATTGCGTAAAACTGATGAATCACAGACCTTTATCCCTGAAACAAATAATACATTATGTGTTAATAATAATAAAAAGAGACATTAAAAAATAAAAAAATAAAATAAAAAATAAAAATGCCTTTGATTTCCAGACAAAAATATGGAAAAAAATCCACATGGAGAATAAAAATGGGGCAAGATTTTCACAATTTGGGGATATGTTTAAAACATACACAATTCTTTGTAATATTTTTGCAGTTTCTCTAACTTTGAAACTAAATCAAAATAAAAATTACCAAAATACACACACACACACACACACACACACACACACACACACACACACACACACGGGATTGTTTCCATTTAAAATATTGTTAACCTCAAGGGCGCCTGGGTGGCTCAGTTGGATAAGTGACTGCCTTCGGCTCAGGTCATGATCCTGGAGTCCCTGGATTGAGTCCCGCATCGGGCTCCCTGCTCGGCAGGGAGTCTGCTTCTCCCTCTGACCCTCCCCCCCATGTGCTTTCTCTCTCTCTCAAATAAATAAAATCTTTAAAAAACAATAAAAAAATAAAATATTGTTAACCCCAAGGTAACCAATAAGAAAATAACTAAAAAATATAGTTAAAGAAATGACAATAAAAATTTTAAAAAATATACTAGAAAATATGTGTATTACATAGAGGACAGCAGGAATGGAGGAATGAGGGGAAAAATCATAAGACATATAGAAAAAATAGCCAAGTGGCACATGCAAATACTATCTTATCAGTAATTACATTAATGTAAATAGACTAAATAATGCAGCTGAAGGCAGAGATTAGGGGCACCTGGGTGGCTCAGTCAGTTAAACATCTGCCTCCAGCTCAGGTCATGGTCCCAGAGTCCTGGGTTCAAGTCCCGCATCGGGTTCTCTGCTCAGTGGGAAGCCTGCTTCTCCCTCTCCCTCTGCCACTACCCCCTGCTTATGCTCTCTCTCTCTCTCTCTGTCAAATATTTTTTAAAAGGGCAGAGATTGGTGCATTGGATTTTTTAAAATGATCCGACTGTATACTGTTTACGAGAGATACACTTTATTTTTTTTTAGCAACTCAGAACACTTTTTAACACACAAATATCATCGACCCAATAAAACATGTGCTGCAGGAGAGACACACTTTAAATTCAAAGAAATAATTAAGCTTCAAGTAAAATAATGGGAAAAGATTTAGCATCCAAACAGTTACCAAAAGAGATCTGTAGTGACTATACTATTATCAGACAAAATGGACTTCAAGAGAAAAATTGTTACCAGATACAAAAATATATATATTTTATAATGATAAAAGGGCTACTCATTCAAGAAGATACAGCAATTATAGATAACTATGTACCTAAAAGCAGAATCCGAAAACAAAGCAAAAACTGACAGGACTGAAGAAAGAAATTATCAAACTAACAGTCACAGTTGGAAACTACAATATCGCAGTTTCAACAGTGGATAGAAAAAGTAGGAAAAAGATAAAGAAATAGAAGACTTGAACTGCATTACATCCCAAAGAACAAAGACAAAAGCCCCACTACCAGATAGAACACCCCAACCAATAATAGACAAACATACATCCTTCCGAGTACACATGAATCATTCTCCAGGATAGACCATGTGTTAGACCATAAAACAAGTTTCAGTAAACTTAAAATGACTGAAATTGTATAGTATGTTCCATGATGATGAAGAAGAAAACTTTGAAAATTCACAAATTTGTGGAAATTAAACAACATAATCCTAAACAGCCAGTGGATCAATGAGGAAATCACAATGAAAATTGTTTTTAAAGTTATAAACAGAAAATATTTTGAGATGAGTGGAAACAAAACTGCAACATAAAAAGTGGGATGCAGCTCAAGCACTGTTTAGTTATAAACATCTATGTTAAAAAAGAACAAAAATCTCAAAGCTTCTACTTTAAGAAAATGGAAAAAGAAAAGCAAAATAAACTCCAAACCAGCAGAAGGAAATAACAGAGATTAGAGCAGAATTTAATGAAGTAGGAGATAGAAAAACAGTAAAGAAAAATAGCAGAACCAAGAGTTGGTTCTTCCAGAGAGCAAGAAAATTGCAAACCTTATCTAGAATGAGGAGGGAAAGAAAAAGAGACAAAGCATTAAATTAGGAATGACAGAAGAAACATCACTACCAACCTTATGGAAATAAAAAGATTATAAGAGAATAGTATAAATCATTTTATGTCAACAAATCAGATAACCTAGATGAAATGGACAAATTCACAGAAATATGTAAACTATAAAAACTTATTCAAAAAGAAATAGAAGTCTGATTAGAGTTTTAATAAGTGAGGAAATTAAATTAACAATAGTAATAATGACTACCCACAAAAAATTCAGACTCATATGGCTTCACTGTGAATTTTACCAAACATTTAAAGAACAATCAACAACAATCCTCTGCTGGGGCACCTGGATGGCTCAGTCAGTTAAGCGTTGGACTCTTGATTTTGGCTCAGTTCATGATCTCAGTGTTGTGAGATTGAGCCTCGAGTCTAGCACTGGGCATAGAGCCTGTTTAAGATTCTCTCTCTCCTGCTCCTCCCCGGCTCTCTCTCAAAACAAAAACAAAAACAAAAACAAACAACAACAACAAAACCAACCCACAATAATCCTTTGCAAATTCTTTTTTTTTTTTAAGATTTTATTTATTTGACAGAGAGAGACACAGCGAGAGAGGGAACACAAACAGGGGGAGTGGGAGAGGGAGAAGCAGGCTTCCCACGGAGCAGGGAGCCTGATGCGGGGCTCGATCCCAGGACCCTGGGATCATGACCTGAACCGAAGGCAGATGCTTAACAACTGAGCCACGCAGGTGCCCCCAATCCTTTGCAAATTCTTTCAAAAAATAGAAGAATTATTATCTTTTTAATCCTTTTGTTTCTGTTATGGGCACAGAATAATCCTACTCGTTGCAGGAGGCATGTTTTATCCTGATATCAAACTCAGACAAAGACATCACAAGAAAGGAAAACTATAGACAGATCTCCTTTATAGACGCAAAAATCCTCAAGATACTGTGATGAGAATTTAGCAACATATAAAACAATTATACATCATGACCAAGTATGATTTATGGTATAAATGCAAGGTTTTCATACACAAAAATCAGTGTAAGATACCATGTTAATAGAATATGATCATCTCAATATCTACAGAAGAATTTGATAAAATTCAATACTCTTTCATGATAAAAAATAATCAACAAACTAGGAAGAGAATGGAGGTCCCTCAATCTGATAATGGGCATCTACAAAAGAAAGAAAAAAAGAAAGAAAGAAAAAGAAAAGAAAAGAAAAGAAAAGAAAGAAAGAAAGAAAGAAAGAAAGAAAGAAAGAAAGAAAGAAAGAAAGAGAAAGAAAGAAAACAAAAACACACAATCAAATCAGACTTAGGAGGGCAAAACTGAATGCTTTCCCTTTAAAAAATAAGGAATAATGTACTACATGTTGGCTAGTTGAATTTAAATTAAAAAAAAAAAACAAGGAATAAGGATGTCAACTCTCACCACTTTTTTAAAATTTTATTTTATTATGTTATGTTAGTCACCATACATTACATCATTAGTTTTTGATGTAGTGTTCCATGATTCATTGTTTGTGTATAACACCCAGTGCTCCATGCAATACATGCCCTCTTTAATACCCATCACCGGGCTAACCCAACCTCCCACCCCCTCCCCTCTAGAACCCTCAGTTTGTTTCTCGGAGTTAATAGTCTCTCATGGTTCGTCTCCCCCTCCAATTTCCCCCCCTTCATTTTTCCCTTTCCTACTATCTTCCTCTTCTTTTTTTTTTTTTTGACAAATATTATTTGTTTCAGAGCTACAGGTCTGTGATTCAACGGTCTTATACAATTCACAGCGCTCACCATAGCACATACCCTCCCCAGTGTCTATCACCCAGCCACCCCATCCCTCCCACCCCCCACCACTCCAGCAACCCTCAGTTTGTTTCCTGAGATTAAGAGTCTCTTATGGTTTGTCTCCCTCTCTGGTTTCATCTTGTTTCATTTTCTCCTCTCTTCCCCTATGATCCTCTGCCTTGTTTCTCAAATTCCTCATATTAGTGAGATCATATGATATTTGTCTTTCTCTGATTGACTTATTTCGCTTAGCATAATACCCTCTAGTTCCATCCACGTCGTTGCAAATGGCAAGATTTCATTTTCTTTTGATGGCTGCATAATATTCCTCTCTCTCTCTCTCTCTCTCTCTCTCTCTCTCTCTGTGTGTGTGTGTGTGTGTGTGTGTACATGCACCACATCTTCTTTATCCATTCATCTGTCGATGGACATCTTGGCTCTTTCCATAGTTTGGCTATTGTGGACATTGCTGCTATATATATTGGGGTGTACGTACCCCTTTGGATCACTACCTTTGTATCTTTGGGGTAAATACAAAGTAGTGCAATTGCTGGATCGTATGGTAGCTCTATTTTCAACTGTTTGAGGAACCTCCATACTGTTTTCCAGAGTGGCTGCACCAGCTTGTATTCCCACCAACAGTGTAGGAGGGTTCCCCTTTCTCCACATCCTTGCCAACATCTGTTGTTTCTGACTTGTTAATTTTAGCGATTCTGACTGGTGTGAACTCTCACCACTTCTATTCAGCACTGTACTGAAGCTCTAGTCAAGGCAATTAGGAAAGAAAAAATTATATCTAGATTAGAAAGGAAGTAAAACTATCTCCATTCACGAATTAACTGATATTTTATATGGAAAAATTTAAAGAATCTACAAAAAAAAAATCCTTTCAGATTGAATGGAATCACTAAGGTCACATGAAACAGAAATCAAGAGACAACAACTGAAATGGATTTCTACATAGTAGAAATGAACAATCTAAAAAGGAAGTTAAGAAGACGATTTCATTTGCAATAGCATAAAAATGATTACAACACTTAAGAATAAATTTAACAAAAATATACAAGACTTTTATAATTGCAAGCTATCAAACATCATTTAAAGAAATTAAGTAAGACACAAAAAATGGGAATGTTTATGGATCAAAAGACTAAATATCAAGAGGTCAATACTCCCTAAATTCATCTATTAATTCAGTGCAACCCTTATCAAAATTCTAGCTACAGTTTTTGCAGAAATTGCCAGCTGATACTAAAATTCATATGGAAATGCAAGAAACACATAATAACTAAAAACTTTTTTAAAAAAGAACAAAGTTAAGGGACTCACCCTAACAATTTCGAACTTACTACAAAGTTACAGTAACCAAGACAGCACAGTACTGGTCTAAGGATGGACATGTAGATCCATGGAACAGAACCGAGAGTCCAGAAGTAAGCCTTTATATTTACAATCAATTGATTTTGGCAAGATTGTTAAGATAATTCAATAGGAAAGAAAAGTCTTTTCAACAGTCATGCTGGAACATCTGAATATCCACATGCAAAAGAATGAAGCTGAACGCTTACCTGACACCATACACAAAAATTAAATCAAAATAGATCACACACCTAAATATAAGGCTAAAGCTTAAAAAAATCTTAGAAAAAAAAAATAGGTAGTACTCATAGTACTGATTGTAGTGTAAACTGGAAAACTACTTGGCGGTACGTACTCGAGTTGAACATACATATGCCCAAAGATCCAGCAATTTCATTCCTTCATATGTACCCAGAAAAATGTTCACCTATCTGTATCAAAATGGACGCACCAAAATGTTCATAGCAAGAGTGTAAATGCCAATAATGGGAAACATTCTCGCTTTTTAAATTCTGATTAAAAGTCCATTAATAGAAGAATGTACAAATAAACAATAGAGTATATATATATATATATACAGAAATACTGCTACACACAACGAAATAAATGGATCTCACAGATATAATATTAAGAGAAAGGAGCAAGAAAGAGTAAGCACATGATTCTGCTCATGAAAAATTTAAAAACAAGCAAATTTAATTTTTGACATCAAAAGTCCCCAAAGTGGTTGCCTTTGAGGAAGGGGGCAATAACTAGAAAGGCAAACAGGACTCTGGAGGGCTGGTGTTCTAAGTGAGGAATCAAGGTGCATTCACAGGTGAAAATCAAGGCGGACACAATTTGTGTACTTCCTCACAGATCTTTTTTTTTTTTTTAAAGATTTTATTTATTTATTTGACAGACAGAGACACAGCGAGAGAGGGAACACAAGCAGGGGGAGTGGGAGAGGGAGAAGCAGGCTTCCTGTGGAGCAGGGAGCCCGATGCAGCGCTCAATCCGAGGACCCTGGGACCATGACCTGAGCCCAAGGCAGACGCTCAATGACGGAGCCACCCAGGCGCCCTCTTCGCAGATCTTATACCTCAATAAAACTGACATTAAATTCTCTGCTTTCCCACACCTTACAAATCACTTGATGTCATTAAGCACTGCAGTTTCGAGGCCAACCTTTTGGTTGTGAAATGTTCTCAGTGTAATTTTAACAGGCGTTTCATGGTTAAGAGTGTATTAGTTTGTAGGGTTACCTTAACAAAATACTGCATACTGGGTGGCTTAACCACTAGAAACGTATTCTCTGATGATTTAGAGGGTGAGAAGTCTGAGATGGAGGTGCAGAAAGAACTAGCTTCCTCTGGGGTCTCTCCCCTTGGCATGTACATGGTCTTCTCTCTATGTCCTCCTGTGGTCATCCCTTTGTGCATGTCTGTTTCCAGATCTCCTCATCTCATCAGGATACCACCCCAACCCAATGATCTAATTTAACCTTAATTACTTCTTCAAAGGCCCTATCTCCAAATACAGTCACCTCCTGAGATAATGGGGGTTAAGATTTTAACACATTCATTTTGAGTGGACAAAACTCAGCCCATTACAATGAGTGAGGCTGATATCTATCCACAGATTCATTTGCTACTTGGGCCTTGTCCTCTGCGCACGGTCTGTCCTTATTTGTTGCCCATTTATTTACAGGGCTTTTTGACCTTTCCTTTGCTATTTGCAGAAGCTACTTATATATTGGAGACTAACCTTGTGACATGTATATATGCTGAGAGTGCCTTCTCCCATCCGGTACTCTGACTCTTCACTTTGTCTCCTGTGGGATTCTTATTCTCTGCATTCACTTAACTTGTTGATTGTGTCTTACTTACTATCCCTTTGACCTATCCACCAATGAGAGCGGTGAGTTAAAAATCTCTCACCAAATAGTTGATCTCTTATTTTTTCTTGTAACTCCAGCAATTTTTGCTTCACATATTTTTCAGTTTTATATCAGGAGCATACAATTTCAGAAGCATGAACTTTTCTTACCATTTTGTAGTTATATTCTCATTATCCCAAAGAAATGCTTTTTTGCTGGGACATCATCAAATTTGTCCCATATTCTTTTCCTGGTCTTCTTCTTTACATCCTATTATATTCAGTTTTTTACTACCTTCATTTTTTTCTGTGACTCTTATAAGTAGGCTATACATAGATTTTCAAAATATCCAAACTGCGAGTTTGGGAAACCTTTAGCTAGTTCAGCATGCTTATACTGATAGTGGAAATTGATATATTTTGAATTACTGTGATCTTTTCATATAATACTCCTGTCTACCACTGCTTTTTTCTTACTTTTTTTCCTCTTCATATCTGTACTGAATTTCATCAATTGAGTTTCTTTATTTCCCCTTTTGGCTACATAGCCTATTTCTAAACTTTAAGTGCTTACATTTAAATTCAACATCCATACCTTACTTAACAAGGCACTGAATTAAACAATATTTCTACTTTAAAAAATACACAAAGACCTTTCAGCAGTTTTACCATAATCATCCCTTCCTCTATATCCTTTACAGTATTGCTGCCTGGTCTTTTTTAAAGGCTATTAGAATTAAATTTTATTATTTTAATATTAATTTTTTCATCACGTAAAAATTTTTCAAAGAACAGAAAAAATATATATCCCATGTACTTGTCCTTAATTTGTCCTTATTATTACCTAAATAATAAATAAACTGTGTAGCCACTACCCAACTTAAGAGACAGAACTTGATTCTGGGAGGATGGTGGTGTAGGAAGCACCAGGAATCTCTATCCCCACCCAGACAACAACTGCGATGGTAGAATTTATCTGATGTAACTATTTTGGAACTCTGGAGTCTAATGAAAACTTGCCATTTCCAGGGGAAGGTTTGGATGATAAATTGCAGTTATTTTCGGTCAATTTCAGCTCTTATCATAGTAGTAGCTACCCATCCCCCACCCCTAGCCCCAGAGCCCCCAGCTGCTCACAGGTTCCAGGAGTGGGGTGCACATGGCTTGCAGAAGCCTAAGTGGGCAATAAGGACCTTGTCCTCCAAATATTGGAGATCTGTTCTCTGACTGCTGATTGCTGCTTCCGAGCACAGAGGTGCAGACAGAGAGGTGGGTGGCATTGTTGTAAGCCCCTCCCCTACTGGCTGACGTGACTTACAGGGGATTAAAGGACAAATGCCCATTTTCCTTCCTTTCATTTTTCTCTTTTCTTCTTTTGGGATCCAGAGATTAAAGACTAGGACATTTTAAACCACATATACAAGGGGAAATTAAAAAGTCATGCAATAAAATGCAATAAAAAGCTTTTGCACAGCAAAGGAAACAATCAACAAAACTAAAAGGCAATCTATGGAATGGGAGAAAATATTCACAAATGACATATCCAATAAAGGGCTAGTATCCAAAAATCTATAAAGAACTTATCAAACTCAACACCCAAAAACAAAAAATCCAGCCAAGAAATGGGCAGAAGACATAAACAGACATTTTTCCAAAGAAGACATCCAGATGGCCAACAGACACATGAAAAAATGTTCCATATCACTCGGCATCAGGAACTACAAATCAAAACCACAATGAGATACCACCTCACACTGGTCAGAATGGCTAAAATGAACAAGTCAGGAAACAACAGATGTTGGTGAGGATGTGGAGAAAGGGGACTCTTACACTTACATTGTTGGTGCGAATGCAAACTGGTGCAGCCACTCCGGAAAACAGCATGGAGGCTCCTCAAAAAGTTAAAACTAGAACTACCTTACAACTCAACAATTGAACTACTAGATATTTATCCAAAGGATACAAACCTAGTTATTTGAAGGGGCACCTGCACCCCAGTGTTTATAGCAGCAAAGTCCACAGTAGCCAAACTATGAAAAGAAACCAGATATCCACTGACAGACGGCTGGATAAAGATGTGGTGTGTACACACAATGGAATATTACTTAGCCATCAAAAATAATGAAATCTTGCCATTTGTAATGACTTGGATGAAACTAGAGGGTATTATGCTATGCAAAATAAGTCAGTCAGGGAAAGACAAATACCATATGATTTCACTCATGAGTGGAATTTAAGAAATAAAACAGATGAACATAGGAGAAGGGAAGGAAAAATAAAATAAGATGAAAACAGGGAGGCAAACCATAAGACTCTTAGCTATACGAAACAAATTGAGGGTTGCTGGAGGGGAGGTAGTTGGGGAAATGTACTTGGGTGATGGGCATTAAGAAGGGTACTTGATGCAATGAGCACTGGGTGTTATATGCTACCGATAAATCACTAAATTCTACCCCTGAAACTAGTAATACAAAATATGTTAACTAAATTTAATTTAAATAAAAGATTTCTTAAAAAAGTCATCACGCATGCAGAAGAAAAAGTGTAGGCTCAGGAAAAAAATAACAACAGCAGGAAATCTTAAGTTTACACCTCAGGCTGATCCTTGGCACAGAGACGGCCTATGAAAAAACAATCTAACAAACAAAAAACAGCATAACCTGAGAAAGGGAAAATTCTGCTTCCAGAGTTACCACATTCTTAGATTCAAATGTCCAGTTTTCAACAACAACAACAAAAATCCCAAGGCATATAAAGAAACAAGAAATTATGGCCCATCAAAGGGAACAACAACAAGAAGAGAAACAGTCCCTGTAAAAATATCTGATGGCAGACCTACTAGACAGAGATTTTAAAATAAGGCCTTAAATATGCTCAAAGAACTAAAGGAAATGTGGAGTCAAGAAAACAAGATATAACAAAATGGAAATATCAACAGAGATAGAAACCCTAAAAAGAAAGAAAGAAACAAACAAACAACAACAACAACAACAACAACAAAAACTCTCTGGAGCTGAAACCTACAATAATTGAAATGAAAAATCCACTAGAGGGATTCAGAGGAAGACTTGAGCATGAAGAAGAAAGAATCAGTAAATATGCATATAGGATCATGGAAATTATCAAGTCTGAGGAACAGAAATAAAATCAGATTAAAGAAAAGCAAACAGAGCTTAGTGACCTGTGGGACACCATCAAGTGGACCAACATATGCATCATGGGAGTCCCAGATGGAGAAGAAAGAGAGCATATCAGAAGATGTAATGGCTGAAAACTTCCCAAATTTGATGAAACTCATGAATATAAGCATCCAAGACAGTCAACAAACTCTAGTAGGATGAACTCAACTAGACTCACGCCGAGACCCAGTATAAACTGCTGAGAGACTAAGATGGAACTTGAAAGCAACAGAAGAGAAGCAACTTGTCACATACAAGGATCCTCAATAAGTTTATCTGCTGGCTTCTCATCAGAAATTATGCAGGCCAGAAGTCGGGCAGCGGATATATTCAAAGTGCTAAAATCAAAAGTAAAAAACCAAAAAACAAACTGTCAACCAAGAGTCCTATATCCAGCAAAACAGTCCTTCAGAAATAAGGGAGAAAATAAGACATTTCCACATAAACAAAAGCTGAGGGAGTTCATTATTCCTAGACCTCCCCTTCAAGCAATACTCAAGGGAGTCTTGCAGGTGGAAATAAAAGGACATTCAATAGTAACTTAAAACCAAGCAAAGAAATAAAGATTCAACAAAGGGTAATGCATGGGTAATTATAAAGCTGGTATTGTTGTAACAACAGTTTAATTCCACTTCTTGTTTGCTAAATGAATTAAGATATTAAAACATTTTAAAAAAGCAATTATTAGTCTAAAATCCAGTATTATAACTTGCATTGGTAACTCCACATTTTGTTTTCTATACAGTTTTAGAGACTGATCTCCTTTTTAAAAATATTAGTTTAAGTTTTTTGGGCACAAAACATATAAAGATGTGATCTGGGGACATCAACAACTGAAAGGGGCAGGGTGGGAGATGTACAGGAGCAGAATTTCTGTGTGCTACTGAAGTCAAACTGGTATGAATCCAAATTAGAGCACTACAACTTTAGAATATTAAATGTAGCCCCTATGGTAACCACATGAAGGGCAATGAGACAGGAACTTAAATGTTTTGCTACAAAAAAAAAATTTTTTTTAACATGAAAGAAGACAGTAATGAAGGAAATGAGGGACAAAAAGCTGTAAGGCGTATGGAAAACAAATACCAAAATGACAGAATGAAATACCTTATCAGCCAGCCTTAAAACGGAAGGAATACTGGCACCTGCCAAAAAGGGGCTGAACCTTGAGGGCATTATGCTAAGTGCGATAAGCCAGTCACAAAGGGGCAAATACTGTAGGATTCCACTTACAGGAGATACTTAGAGCAGTCACATTCACAGAGACAGAAAGAAGGACGCTGAGAGCCGGGGCTGGGGGATGGGCGATGGAGATTTAGTGTTTAACGGGGAAAGAGTTTCAGTTTTGCAAGTTGAAAGAGTCTTGGAGATGGATGGTGGTGGTAATGGTTGTACAACAGTGTGAATATACTTAATACCACTGAACTATACACTTAAACATGGATCAGGTGGTAAATTTTATGTGTATTTTGCTACGATAAAAAATTCATATCAGCTCTTTATGTCATGTTTTTGTTGGATGAGTAGAACACCTCATGTTAATCTTCACATCACAGCAGGAAGGCTGGTGAAAAGAGATTTATCCACATGTTAACAAAGGAGACAGGGAGTCTGAGAATGCAGTTATAAGCAAATGAAGAATGAAACATCACCATCTTAATGTCTGTATTAGACAATCCATTGGCATGCCACCAAAATTGCTACTGCCTGGTTCTAATGTTCTAATGCTTCTAAGGCAATTTAAAAAGAATGAACTAATGGGGAAAAACTAAAACTAAAACTAAAAACTCCACACAGTTGCTTTATTTATTTATTTATTTATTTATTTATTTATTTATTTATTTATGGGAAATGGACTTGTTTCCTGGTAGTTCCTCCACTGTCCTGTACTGAAAATAAAAAAAATGAGATACACACTTGTACAAACAATAATTCAAATGAAGTCAGCAGGTGGAAGCCAGTCTTAGAATGTGCACTGATACCACATTCTGCATCTACACAACATGATAGTCCTACAACGTAAAACTGAACATGGTTGTTAAACTCTATTTTTTAAAAAACAAAAAGAAGTAAAGCTTCTGGCTTTCAAATGCCCCATGTTTATTACAAGGGTTTGGATTTGGAGAGAAGGAATACAGTGAAATAAAAATTTGGAGAAACCCATGCCAGTTCCAAAGTCTGGCACTCATACTCAGTGGGAACTAGACCAAATGCATGTCAATTAAACAAGTATTTATAGAGTGTCCTCTATATGAGTCAATTAACAAGGAAATTGGAAAACCCCACAGGCTTCTCTTCTCCCTGCGAGGCAATTTGGTGCTGCAGAAAAACACAAGAGCTGGGCTGCTGGACAGAGCAGAGGTGGAGACCATATCCTACCATTTGTCAGTTGTGCCTCTCTAGGCAAGTACGTCAAGTCTTTGAGCTGCATTTCCCTTCTTTGTAGTGTGATTATTGTAAGAATATTAAAAAATCACAGTATGGTTATGAGAAACCTATGAGAAGATGCATGGAGAGGCAGTTTGAAAAACAGATGAAATTACTATTCCATTAAAGTAATAAATGAAAGAAAAAAGAGTGTGCCTGTGTTTTATTTTTTATTTTTATTTTTTTTTAATTTTATTATGTTGTGTTAGTCACCATACAGTACATCATTAGTTTTTGATGTGGTGATCAACGATCCATTGCTTTCATATAACACCCAGTGCTCCATGCAGTACGTGCCCTCCTTAATATCTATTACCAGGCTAACACATCCCCCCACCCCCCTCCCCTCTAAAACCCTGTTTGTCTCTCAGAGTCCATAGTCTCTCATGGTTCATCTCTCCCTCCGATTCCCCCCCTTCATTTTTCCCTTCCTTCTCCTAATGTCCTCCCTGCTATTCCTGATGTTCCACAAATAAGTAAGTGAAACCATATGATCATTGACTTTCTCTGCTTGACTTATTTCACTTAGCATCATCTCCTCCAGTCCCATTCATGTTGATGTGAAAGTTGGGTATTCATCCTTTCTGATGGCTGAGTAATATTCCATTGTATATATGGACCACATCTTCTTTATCCATTCATCTGTTGAAGGGTGTCTCGGCTCTTTCCACGGACATTGCTGCTATGAACATTGGGGTGCATGTGGCCCTTCTTTTCACTACATCTGTGTCTTTGGGGTAAATACCCAGGAGTGCAATTGCTGGGTCATAGGGTAGCTCTCTTTTTAAATTTTTGAGGCACCTCCACACTGTTTTCCAAAGTGGCTGTACCAACTTGCATTCCCACCAACAGTGTAAGAGGGTTCCCCTTTCTCCACAACCTCTCCAACATTTGTTTCTTTCCCTGTCCATTTTTGCCATTCTAATGGGTGTAAGGTGGTATCTCACTGTGGTTTTGATTTGAATTTCCCTGATGGCTAATGATGATGAACATTTTTTCATGTGTCTGTTAGTCATTTGTATGTCTTCTTCAGAGAAGTGTCTTTTCATATCTTCTGCCCACTTTTTGACTTGATTATTTGGTTTTTGGGTGTTGAGTTTGTAAAGTTCTTTATAGATCTTGGATACCAGCCCTTTATCTGTAGTGTCATTTTCAAATATCTTCTCCCATTCTGTGTGTTGCCTCTGTTTTGTTGACTGTTGCCTTTGCTGTGCAGAAGCTTTTTATCTTGAAGTCCCAAAAGTTCATTTTTGCTTTTGTTTCACTAGCTTTTGGAGATATATCTTGAAAGAAGTTGCTGTGGCCGATGTCAAAGAGGTTACTGCCTATGTTCTCCTCTAGGATTTTGATGGATTCCTGTCTCACATTGAGGTCTTTCATCCACTTTGAGTTTATCTTTGTGAATGGTGTTAGAGAATGGTCGAGTTTTCATTCTTCTGCATGTGGCTGTCCAATTTTCCCAGCACCATTTATTGAAGAGACTGTCTTTTTTCCATTGCATGTTTTTTTCCTGCTTTGTCAAAGATTGTTTGACCACAGAGCTGAGGGTCCATATCTGGGTTCTCTATTCTGTTCCATTGGTCTATATGTCTGTTTTTGTGCCAGTACCATGCTGTCTTGGTGATCACAGCTTTGTAATATAGCTTGAAATCGGGCAACGTGATGCCCCCAGCTTTGTTTTTCTTTTTCAACATTTCCTTGGCGATTCGGGGTCTTTTCTGATTCCATACAAATTTTAGGATTGTTTGTTCCAGCACTTTGAAAAATGTCATTGGAATTTTGATCGGGATGGCATTGAACGTATAGATTGCTCTGGGTAGCATAGACATTTTAACAATGTTTATTCTTCTGATCCATGAGCATGGAATATTTTTCCACCTTTTTGTGTCTTCTTCAATTTCTTTCACGAGTGTTCTGTAGTTCCTAGAGTATAGATCCTTTACCTCTTTGGTTAGGTTTATTCCGAGGTATCTTAAGATTTTTGGTGCTATTGTAAAAGGAATCGTTTCTCTAATTTCTCTTTCTACAGTTGTGTTGTTACTGTGCATTGATTTTGTATCCTGCCACATTACTGAATTGCTGAATGAGTTCTAGTAATTTGGGGGTGGAGTCTTTTGGGTTTTCCACATAAAGTATCATGTCATCTGCGAAAAGAGAGAGTTTGACTTCTTCTCTGCCAATTTGAATACGTTTTATATCTTTTTGTTGTTTGATCGCTGTTGCTAGGACTTCTAGTACTATGTTGAACAATAGTGGCGAGGGTGGCCATCCTTGACGTGTTCCTGATCTTAAGGAAAAGGCTCTCAGCTTTTCCCCATTGAGGATGATATTCGCTGTGGGCTTTTCATAGATGGATTTTATGAACTTGAGAAATGTTCCTTCTATCCCTATACTCTGAAGAGTTTTAATCAGGAAAGGATGTTGTATTTTGTCAAATGCTTTTTCTGCATCAATTGAGAGGACCATATGGTTCTTCTCCCTCCTCTTATTAATGTGTTCTATCACAGTGATTGATTTGCGAATGTTGAGCCACCCTTGCATCCCGGGGATAAATCCCACTTGGTCGCAGTGGATGATCCTTTTAATATATTGTTGGATCCTATTAGCTAAGATTTTGTTGAGGATTTTGGAATTCATATTCATCGGGGATATCGGTCTGAAATTCTCCTTTTTGATGGGGTCTTTGCCTGGTTTGGGGATTAAGGTAATATTGGCCTCATAGAATGAGTTTGGAAGTTTTCCTTCTATTTCTATTTTTTGAAACAGTTTCAGGTATTATAGGCATTATTTCTTCTTTGAATGTTTGGTAGAATTCCCCAGGGAATCCATCAGGCCCTGGACTCTTGTTTTTTGGGAGGTTTTTGATCACTGCTTCAATCTCATTACTGGTTATTGGCCTATTCAGGTTGTCAATTTCTTCCTGTTTCAGTCTTGGCAGCTTATAGGTTTCCAGGAAGGCCTCCATTTCATCCAGATTGCTCAGTTTATTGGCATATAGTTGTTGATAATAATTTCTAATAATTGTTTCTATTTCCTTGGTGTTAGTCATGATCTCTCCCTTTTCATTCATAATTTTATTAATTTGGGTCCTTTCTTTTTTCTTTTGGATAAGTCTGGCCAGTGGTTTATTGATCTTATTAATTCTTTCAAAGAACCAACTTCTAGTTTCGTTGATCTGATCTACTGTGATTCTGGTTTCTAATTCATTGATTTCTGCTCTAATTTTAATTATTTTTCTTCTAATGTGTGCCTTAGACATCATTTTTTGCTTTTTCTCTAGTTCTTTAAGGTGTAGAGTTAGTTGGTGAATTCGGGATTTTTCTATTTTTTTAAGTGAGGCTTGGATGGCTATGTATTTTCCCCCTTAGGACCGCCTTTGCAGTACCTCATAGGTTTTGGACCGATGTGTTTTCGTTCTCATTGATTTCCACGAGTTGTTTAAGTTCTTCTTTGATTTCCTGGTTGACCCAAACATTCTTGAGCAGAGTGGTCTTTAGCTTCCAAGTGTTTGAATTTCTGCCAACTTTTTTCTTGTGATTGAGTTCCAGTTTTAAAGCATTGTGGTCTGAGAATATGCAGGGAATAATCTCAATCTTTTGGTATTGGTTGAGACCTGATTTGTGAGCCAGTATGTGGCATATTCTGGAGAAAGTTCCATGTGCGCTTGAGAAGAATGAGTATTCTGTTGTTTTAGGGTGGAATGTTCTGTAAATATCTATGAGGTCCATCTGGTCCAGTGTATCATTCAAAGCTTTTGTTTCCTTGTTGATTTTCTGCTTAGATGATCTGTCCATTGCTGAGAGTGGAGTACTGAGGTCTCCTACAATTAACGTATTGTTATCAATATGACTCTTCATTTTGGTTAACAGTTGGCTTATGTAGATGGCTGCTCCCATGTTGGGGGCATAGATATTTACAATTGTTAGATCTTCTTGTTGGATAGACCCTTTAAGAATGATATAGTGTCTTTCTGTGTCTCTAATTACAGACTTTAGTTTAAAATCTAATTTGTCTGATATAAGAATTGCTACCCCAGCTTTCTTTTGAGGTCTCCTGGCATGGAAGATGGATCTCCATCCCTTCATTTTCAGTCTGGATGTATCTTTAGGTTCAAAATGAGTCTCTTGTAGGCAGCATATGGATGGGTCCTGTCTTTTTATCCAATCTGCAACCCTGTGCCGTTTTAATGGGAGCATTTAGGCCATTCACGTTGAGAGTGATTACTGAAAGATATGAATATATTGTCATCATGTTGCCTGTGAAGACGTTGTTTTTATAGATTGTCCCTGTCAATTTCTGTTGTATATGACTCATGGGGTCTTTCTCCTTTTATAGAACCCCCCTTAATATTTCTTGCAGGACCAGTTTAGTGGTCACATATTCTTTCAGTTTCTGCCGGTTGTGGAAGCTCTGCATCTCTCCATCCATTCTAAATGACAGCCTTGCCGGATAAAGTATTTTTGCCTGCATGTTCTTCTCATTTAGTACCCTGAATATGTCTTGCCAGGCCTTTCTGGCTTGCCAGGTCTCTGTGGATAGGTCTGACGTTATTCTGATGTTCCTCCCTTTGTATGTAAGGAATCTCTTCCCCCTAACTGCCCTTAAGATGGTTTCCTTGGTTCTAAGATTTGCAAGTTTTACTATTACATGCCGGGGTGTTGGCCTGTTTTCCTTGATCTTGGGAGGGGTCCTCTCTGCCTCTAGGATGCGAACGTTTGTTTCATTCCCCAGATTGGGGAAGTTCTCAGCTATGATTTGCTTAAATACATCTTCCAGTCCCCCCTCTCTCTCCACTCCCTCCGGGATTCCAATAATTCTGACATTGGAACGCTTCATGGTGTCACTTATTTCTCTGATTCTATTTTCATGGATTCTGAGTTGTTTTTCCCTGGCCTCTTTTCCCTTTTTATCTATTATAGTGTCTTCCAGGTCACTTATTCATTCTTCTGCCTCACTTACCCTAGCTGTTAGATTATCTAGATTGGATTGGATCTCACTGATAGCATTTTTAAGTTCTGCCAATTCAGCTTTCATTTCTGCCCTTTGAGACTCTATGTTGCCATTAATTGATTTCTCCATTCTAGTCATTGTCTTCACAATTGCTAGCCTGAATTCCATCTCCGACATCTTGGTTATATCTGAATCCATTTGTAAATCTGCAGCATAAGTCATAATCTCTGAATCTTTTCTATTTTGGGGGTTCCTCCTCCTAGTCATTCTGTTGATGGGTGGTCGAGGGAATGTATAGAGTCCAAATTATTGACCAGAACCCAAGCAAGATGCCCCTGTTTTCTAGGGACCTTTGGGTTGCTGGCCTCTTGTTTTCCCAGCCTGTCTTCTGGGGGAGGGGCCTGCCGCGCTGTTACTCAGGCAACCCTGTTTGGACAGAGTTGCCCTGCCCCCCTGTGGCGGGGGATGGGTTCAGCGGGCATCAGTTTTGGGGTCTTTTGTTCTCTGGCGGCTTTCCCTGGCGGCTTTCCATGTCTCTTCTGCAAGTCAGAGCAGAAGACACCGTTTCCAACCCTCTGCCTCAGAGCAGAGAGACGGCAGTCTGTTCTTCAGTGAGTTCTCCAGGCCACACCATCTCCGTTTCTGTCCGTGCTGCTATAAACTGCAGTGTCCTGGGTGGTGCGCCCCTCCGCAGTGCCCCCAGTCCTGCCTCCAGGTTGGAGCACATCTCTGCCCTTTGTGCTTCTAAAACCACCAGCCGCCCCCAGATCGCATGCGCGACCCCGCTGCTCCGGGTTTCCACCCCGGGGGCTGCCCTCAAGTCCTTTCCCCACCGCTACTGGTCTGCGAGTCTGTGCCCTGTCCCCAGCATGGGAGGCTGTCGCTCACCAGCGGTGTGGGATCCCCATGGCCAGGCACCCTCCTGCTGCCGTTTATCCTCTGATATCAGCCCGCAGAATCACAGCTCCCCACTTTGTACCTCAAAACCAACCACCTGCGATATTCTGTTTGTAGTGATCCAGATCTTCTTACATCTCAGGCTGGTTTCATGGGTGCTCAGAGAGGTCTGGTAGATATCCAGCTCAATTCCGGGGACCAGTTGAAATAGGGTCCCCTACTCCTCCGCCATCTTTCCTCTCTCTGTGCCTGTGTTTTAAGTCCTTTGGTTTTCTTCTAGGCAAAGAAGCATGATGTATAACAATCTTTTTACTGAGTTCCTCCAAGATTTGACATAAGAGACTCTGGAAACATCAAATTCACTGTCTTTAAGCTGCAGCCCCAGGGAAGTGCTTGAAATGAAATCCTTGCATGGCAAGAGAGCAGATTAAGAGAGGGTCCCTAGCTGAACTCCCCCAGGTAAGATGTAAATTTTAACAAGTATGTTCAATTTTTTAAAAGGCATCAAAACTTGATAAAAATTATAAAATGTCTTTTAAAATGCAGGTTGACTGTGTTCTCACTTTGGTCTTAGATGAAAAGAGATGCTTTGGGACCACCACAACAGATGAGAGACGTGGTGTGTTGGGCCACCTAGAAGAGGTGGGGGGACCACTGGATGGCTGCAAAACTGGCCCTGTTTAAAATGCTGGAAATCCTTTGTAAGGCCCTCCTTGACTTCTTGACTGTGGGTCCCGACTTCTCGTCCTCACTCCACCAGTGGCCGGGTCCACAGCTTTCCCCAATGTGAACTGCTCACATGGTGGTTCTTCCCACAGGGAAGGGCTTCAACTCAGCCCTCGAGCCCCATCCATTCTTCCATCCATTCTTCCAGTGTCTTCAAAGCCACCCACTGTGCACCAGTTGCTGCAGAAATGGATGGAGGGATGATGATGGCAGTCACTGAAACAACATTAAGCTAAGATTTGAAGCTCCACAGCCTGTGGAGGGATATGAGAAGACACCTTCTCAGAGGAGGAACACTCTCTTCCAGGATTGTTTTACCCTTTCCCCACCTGTTGAACCTCCATGAATCCTTTGTTTGCTAACTCATGTTCATCCATTAAATCTTAGCTCTAATGTTGTTTCAGTGACTGCCATCATCATCTCTCCAATCAAAAACGAATGATGTATTGTATGGTGACTAACATAACATAATAAAATAAAATTAAATTAAATTAAAACAAAATTGATTAGTGGCAGTTTTATTTTTTATTTTTTAAATTTAATTAACATAGTATATTGTTAATTACAGAGGTAGAGTTTAGTGATTCATTAGTTGCACATAACACCTAGTGCTCAGTATATCAAGTGCCCTTCCTAAATAAAATGAAAACAACAGACTTTTGAAATCATAACTGGAAAGCAACTAATGCCATAAAATATGATCTGACAAATTGGAACAGAATCAACTACTCTACCTCTTTGTGATAATGAAAGAACATGAAGGCTAGGCAGGAAGTGACTAAGCTGAACCTACATCCCCACTTAATATCACATAAATGATTTATTTCTTGTATCTGAATATTGTCACTCTCCACCCACTGAAAATTAGCTCCATGAGGGCAGAGGCCTTTAAAAAAAACCAACTGACGATATATTTGTGGATATACTTTTGGACTCTCAATCGTGTTCCACTGATCTCTTTGTTAATCTTGACGCCAACACTGTCTTGATTACTATATATTTATAATAACTCTTGAAATCAAGTAGTAGTATTCTTCTGCTTGTGGCTGTCAAATTTTTCCCAACACCATTTGTTTAAGAGACTGTCTTTTTTCCATTGGACATTCTTTCCTGCTTTGTCGAAGATTAGTTGACCATAGAGTTGAGGCTCCATTTCTGGGCTCTCTATTCTGTTCCATTGATCTATGTGTCTGTTTTTGTGCCAGGACCATACTGTCTTGTTGATGACAGCTTTGTAATAGAGCTTGAAGTCCGGAATTGTGATTGCTTTTCTTCTTCAACATTCCCCTGGCTATTCGGGGTCTTTTCTGGTTCCATAAAAATTTTAGGATTATTTGTTCCATTTCTTTGAAAAAAGTTAATGGTACTTTGATAGGGATTGCATTAAATGTATAGATTGCTCTAGGTAGCATTGACATCTTCACGATATTTGTTCTTCCAATTCATGAGCATGGAACGTTTTTCCATTTCTTTGTGTCTTCCTCAATTTCTTTCATGAGTATTTTATAGTTTCCTGAGTACAGACCCTTTGCCTCTTTGGTTAGATTTATTTCTAGGTATCTTATGGTTTTGGGTGCAATTGTAAATGGGATTGACTCCTTATTTTCTCTTTCTTCTGTCTTGTTGTTGGTGTATAGGAATGCCACTGATTTCTGTGCATTTATTTTATATCCTGCCAATTTACTGAATTCCTGTATGAATTCTAGCAGTTTTGGGGTGGAGTCTTTTGGGTTTTCCACATAAAGTATCATATCATCTGCAAACAGTGAGAGTTTGACTTCTTCTTTGCTGATTTGGATGCCTTTTATTTCTTTTTGTTGTCTGATGGCTGTGGCTAGGACTTCTAATACTATGTTGAATAGCAGTGGTGACAGTGGACATCCCTGCTGTGTTCCTGACCTTAGGGGGAAACCTCTCAGCTTTTCCCCATTGAGAATGATATTCACTGTAGGTTTTTCATAGATGGCTTTTATGATATTGAGGTATGTACCCTCTATGCCTTACAATCTGAAGAGTTTTGATCAAGAAAGGATGTCAAATGCTTTTTCTGCAACTGTTGGGAGGATCATATGGTTCTTGTTCTTTCATTTTTTAATGTATTGTATCACACTGATTGATTTGCAGATGTTGAACCAACCTTGCAGCCCAGGGATAAACCCCACTTGGTCGTGGTGAATAATCATTTTAATGTACTGTTGGATCCTATTGGCTACTATTTTGGTGAGAATTTTTGCATCCATGTTCATCAAGGATATTGCTCTGTAATTCTCCTTTTTGATGGGGTCTTTGTCGGATCTTTGTCTGGACCATTTCCTTACATCACACACAAAAATAGACTCTAAATGGTTGAAAGACCTAAATGTGAGACAGGAGTCCATCAAAATCCTAAAGGAGAACACAGGCAGCAACCTCTTCGACCCTCAGCCGCAGCAACTTCTTCCTAGAAACATCACCAAAGGCAAGGGAAGCAAGGGCAAAAATGAACTATTGGGACATCATCAAGATAAAAAGCTTTTGCACAACAAAAGAAATAGTCAACAAAACCAAAAGACAACCGACAGAATGGGAGAAGATATTTGCAAATGACATATCAGATAAAGGGCTTGTATCCAAAATCTATAAAGAACTTACTAAACTCAACACCCAAAGAACAAATGATCCAATCAAGAAATGGGCAGAGGACATGAACCGACATTTTCCCAAAGAAGACATCCAAATGGGCAACAGACACATGAAAGAGTGCTCAACATCGCTCGGCATCAGGGAAATCCAAATCAAAACCTCAATGAGATGCCACCTCACACCAGTCAGAATGGCTAAAATTAACAGGTCAGGAAATGACAGATGTTGGTGGGGATGAGGAGAAAGGGGAACCCTCCTACACTGTTGGTGGGAATGCAAGCTGGTGCAGCCACTCTGGAAAACAGTATGGAGGTTCCTCAAAAAGTTGAAAATAGAGCTACCATACGATCCAGCAATTGCACTACTAGGTATTTACGCCAAAGATACCAGTGTAGTGATCGGAAGGGGTACTTCCACCCCAATGTATATAGCAGGAATGTCCACAATAGCCAAAGTATAGGAAGAGCCAAGATGTCCATTGAGAGATGAATGGATAAAGAAGATGTGGTACACACACAGACACACACACACACACACACACACACACACACACACACAGGAATATTATGCAGCCATCAAAAGGAATGAAATCTTGCCATTTGCAATGATGTGGATGGAACTGGAAGGTGTTATGCTGAGCAAAATAAGTCAATCAGAGAAAGACATGTATCATATGACCTCACTGATATGAGGAATTCTTAATCTCAGGAAAAAAACTGAGGGTTGCTGGAGGGGTGGGTGGTGGGAGGGATGGGGTGGCTGGGTGATGGACATTGGGGAGGGTATGTGCTATGGTGAGCGCTGTGAATTGTGTAAGACTGTTGAATCACAGACCTGTACCTCTGAAACAAATAATACATTATATGTTAAAAAAGAAGAAGAAGCTAGTAGGAAGGGAAAAATGAAGGGGGGGAATTGAAGGGGGAGACGAACCATGAAAGACCATGGACTCTGAGAAACAAACTTAGGGTTCTAGAGGGGAGGAGGTGGGGGGATGGGTTAGCCTGGTGAAGGGTATTAAAAAGGGCATGTACTGAATGGAACACTGGGTGTTAGACGAAAACAATGAATCACGGAACACTACATCAAAAACAAATGATGTAATGTATGGTGATTAACATAACATAATAAAAAAAATCAAGTAGTATTAGTTTTGTACCTATGTTCTTAATTTTTAAAGTTATTTTCACCATCCCAGGTGCTTTGCATTTCCATGTATATTTTAGAAGCATTTTGTCTTTATTCGTCCTTTCCAAACTGAATGCTTTTTAAAGGGTTTTTCTTGCCTTATTGCACTGGCTAAAACCTTTAGTATAATGTTTAATAGAAATAGTGACAGTGGATTTGCTTGTCTTGTCCCAGATTTTAAAGGGAAACATTCAATCATTCCCCATTAAATATGATGTTTTAGGTTTTCTGTAAAATGACCTTTTATTAGGTTGATGAATTTCCTTTCTACTCCATGTTTGTTGGAGGTTATACCAGGAATGGATGTTGGATTTTGTCAAATGCTTCTTCTATATGCATGGAGATGATCATATTTTTTTTAGTCTGTGGATATGGTGAATTACACTGAATGGTTTTTAAATATTAAACCAGTCTTGAATTCCTGGGATAAATAGCACTTGGAAATAATGTATTATCCTTTTCATATATTGTTAGATTTGATTTTCTAAAATTTTGTAAAGATATATGTAAATGTAAAAATTTATATTCTGAAGAATATTGGTCTGCTTTTTAAAATATATATAGTGCCTTTTTTTTTACTTTCTGATTTACAATATCTTTTAATACACAGTTTTGAATTTTATTTTTTTAATTTAAATTCAACTAGCCAACATATAGTACATCATTAGTTTCAGATGTAGTTTTCAATAATTTATCAGTTGTGTATAACACCCATTGCTCATCACATCACATGCCCTCCTTAATGCCCATCACCCCATTACCCGAGCCCCCCTACCCACCTCCCCTCCAGCAACCCTCAGTTTGTTTCCTACAGTTATGAGCCTCTCCTGGTTTTTCTCCCTCTCTGGTGACTTCCCATTCAGTTTTCTCTCCCTTTCTCTACGATCCTCTGAGCTGTTTCTTATATTCCATAAAGTAGTGACACCATATGATAATTGTCTTTCTCTGACTGACCTATTTCA
The DNA here is from genome assembly GCF_037043125.1 of Eumetopias jubatus. Lineage (NCBI taxonomy): Eukaryota > Metazoa > Chordata > Mammalia > Carnivora > Otariidae > Eumetopias > Eumetopias jubatus. The sequence continues at coordinate 196,997,384 of NW_028274808.1, read as the reverse complement.
CTCAGCATACTACCCTCCAGTTCCATCCACGTCATTGTAAATGGTTAAGTATTCATCCTTTCTGATGGTTGAGTAATATTCCATTGGAAAAAAAAGAATAATGTATCAATATTGGTTCATCAATTGTAACAAATGTGCCTTATCAATAACGCAAGGTGTTAACAGGAGAAACTGAGGGTGGGAGCAAAAGTATGGGAACTCTGTATTTCTGCTCCCATTTTTTCTGTACACCTAAATCTGCTCTAGAAGTAAAATCTATTAATTAAAAAAATAAAATATATATAGTATCTTTTCTGTTTTTTTTTTTTCTTCTTGTAATGTCTTTGGTTTTCATAACAGGGTAAAGTTGGACTCAGAATGAACTGGGGAGTATTCTTCTACTGCCATGTCTTAAAGTTCACTAATCTTTTTTCCTGCAAGGTCTAATCTGCAATTTGTTCTATCCAATGTATTTTCCGCATAAACACTGCAGTGTTCATCTTTAGAAGTCTGAAATAGGCCTTTTTTATATCTTCCATGTTTCCACTTAACTTTTTAAACATACTGAATCCAGTTATAATAACTTTTAATGCCCTTCTATGCTTTACATAATTTTTCCTATCTTTGTTTTTTTTTTAAAGATTTTATTTATTTATTCATGAGAGACAGAGAGAGAGAGAGAGAGAGAGGCAGAGGGAGAAGCAGGCTCCCCGCTGAGCGCAGGGCCCAATGTGAGACTCGATCCCAGGACCCTGGGACCACAACCTGAGCTGAAGGCAGACACTTAACCATCTGAGCAACCCAGGCGCCCACATAATTTTTCCTATCTTTGATTGTTTCAGGCAAGAGGGTAAATCTGGTCTCTGTTACTCCACTTTGGAGAGAAGACCTTAGCCTACTTTCCAAAAGAAATGCTTATGGAATTAATAACTGTAGAATGTTCTAGGTGCCAGGAAGGCATAGTGAACAGGACAGAGACTCCTGTACTCATGGGACTTACAGTCTAGTTGGAAATGACAGCCAATCAAAATGAAGGAACAAATAATTATGTGAATGAGACCATTTCAGATAGTGTTAGGCAAATGAGAGTGATATGATAGGGACTGGGAGGGAGTTAGGAAAATAGCCTCATAGATATTGGTCAGGGGATACATCCCAGAGGTGGTGGGACTTGAGCTCAGTGCTGAGGAGGTGACCACACAGAGGTCCCGGGGAAGAGAATTCCAGGCAAAGAGTCTATAAGTACAAAAGTCCTGGGTAGGGAATGAGCTTAGCATGTTGCAGTGCAGAATGAGGGTCAGAAGGGCTGCATGTAGTGAGAGAGATGGGGCAGGCAGGGGGCCAGATCAGCTGGAGTCTTAGACATCAGGAAGAGAGGTGTGGAGTGGACTGCTCCAGCACATAAAGAAGTATCAAAGTGAAGCTTTCTTTATATTCCTCCCTGATGAACAGCAAACAGTAGAGAAACTGGTGCACTCTTCCTTGTGGCTGTAGAGCATTTTCAGCCCACGGACTGCTGGCAGTCAGGATAGATCGGCTCCTAAACAACTGCTGTCCTGCACCTCATCCAAGGCAACTTCCGAATGTGCGCCCCAAGCATTGCTGGCAAGCTGTTCCCATGGAGCCCATCACCACTCTCATATTTCTTCCCAGAAGGGACGTGGCAGAGATACAAGCTGTTTCGTAGCTGCCACATTTCCTTCCAAAGATGATGGAGTTTAGGGTGGATGAAGTATTCAAGTGTTCTCTTTTCATTAGGAAAAGTGATACAAACAGCGTCTCTTCAGAGTGGGTTGCTATTTACAATAACATGCAGAACAACTTTCCAGTTTCCTTCCCCCACATTCTGGTGTAATTTGTTCTCTCTCTACACTTTGGCTCTGAAAACAATGAGGCATCAAGAGAACTACACAACCAGAATATATGAATAAACTTGATTTTAATCCCAGCTGTGTGACTTACTTACTCTGTGACCTTGGGCAAGTCATTTAATCTGAGAATTTTTTTCCCTCCCTGAGATATGAGGATGCTCTCATCTTTCCACCCTCTCCATGGGGGGCTGTTATTAACCATGTTAGAGGTACAGGAGTCCTTCCCTACTCAGACCTGAGGCTTAGGCACACACAGTCCTCCATGAAAGATAATGTGTTGCTGAGCTGAGAAAACTAGGGACAGGAGGGTGGCGACAGGGAAGGACTCAAAGTCATAGTCTGTAATAAATATTTTTCCTTTCATTCAATTCTGAAAAGATAAAGACTGACCTGAACTTAAGAGTGTATCAGTGGCACTGTACCCGCTGACTCGGCCATAACAGATACTGAGCAGCTCTTTTCCATTTACCATCCACTACTCCCTGGGAATCTTTCAGATTTTCCTCACTCCGTTTTAACAAGATGATTGAAAATACGGTTTGCTTTTTTGCACACAAGACATATTTTACATGTAAATTCCTCCACCCAAGCACTCCATGCCTTTCTTGTTTCATGGTTCAGAATCCCATCCTTTGGGTTCTATCTTGGCCCCCAGAAGTTTGGGTTTTGAGATGGGGAGTCCTGTAGTTGGACTTTATTTAATATGCTCTGCAGTGGGCAAAATTATATTTAAAAGTATATGAAACTCTTAACTCTAGGGAACAAACCAAGGGCTGCTGGAGGTGAGGTGAGTGGGGGGGATGGGGTAAAGGGGTGATGGGCATTAGGGAGGACACTTGATGGAAGGAGCACTGGGTGTTTTTGCAACTGATGAATCATGATACTACCCCTGAAACTAATACTACATTAGATGTAAACTAACTTGAATTCAAATAAGATTTTGGAAAAAAAAAAGTATATGTATGATTCAAGTTCAGGCAAAAGATGTTGGAGGTTGAAAGAATTACAAGTAACTTTATTTAAAAAAATTTTATTTGAGTTTAACTAGTATATAGTGCTATATTAGTTTTAGGTATACAATATAATGATTCAACAAGGGAAGTAACTAGATATGACAAAGCATTTTCACATCCATCTTCTTATTTCACTTTCCAAAGTCAGTATAACTATTACTCCCGGTCTACAGACAGGAACCTGAGTCTTGGAGAGGTCAAGGGTAATTGTGGAAGGTCACAGAGAGGGAGGGAAAGGATTCACACCCAGACCGCTATTCCAAACTCAATGCTCCTTTAAGCAAGCCATGTGAGGAGGGAGCTGTGACTGAGGTAGAACACTGGATTAATAGGAGACCAAATTATTTTGATTCAGACTACTGAAAATTTTCACTTTCACTTTGTGTTCCTCGGTTATTACAACAAAGCTCTTTATCTAAATTCTTCACCTTTCCCCAGAGTTCACACCACCTCTCAGTGGAGTCCCGTCTGTGAATTTAATTAACCAGCTGCTGTCCCAGTCTTCCAGATCATTAATTAAGATCTTCTTTGAAACCAGACCTAACCCCTTTACCCTCAGCCATCACCCAGAGACTTTCATACAGCTCTGAAGATAACTTTATTTTAACCCCACATTATATGCTCAGTTTGCAAGAGTTTTATAAGCATACTATCCCAAAAAGTGAATTTCTCCAGGGACAGATTGTGAGCCAACTCTGAATATGTTTTGTCAAAATCCAAACACAAGAAATTGCTTCTAAATATTGTTGATGCTTTTGTTATTATTAATTTTAGGTAATTAGGAAAATTGTTAAATCATTCACTGTAGCATCTTCTTGGTTTGAACCCCAAACCTATTTAATGCACATGTACTATCAGGAGACTACATGTATATCAGCAGAGTACTTATTCATAAAATACCTAAAAATACCTATTCATCCATCCCTTTCCCATGGCAATCTAAGATTCAGAAAGTTACCTAAAGAACTAAGTCAAAATAAGGGGAAAGTGGTTTATGTACAAAGATGTTCACTATTTTATATATTACCAAATATTGGACTGACCCCATTATCTAATAATAAGAGAATGGATAATACATTTTGGTGCATCCATATTATGGAATGTTATCCTATTAAAATCAGCACTATGTAATTACAGGGAAGACACTTGGGATACAATACCAAGTGGAAAATAAAGAGGACAAAAAAATGCAAAATCTACAACAATTACATTATATAGAAATAGGTCAGTATGGACAAAGAATGAAATGACCAGAAGCAAAAAAGTGAAAACAGTTAATTTAGAGTTACAAAACTGTGGAAAGACTTAACTACATGTTTAATTTTGTTAGTATATGTGCAACAAATAAAAGTAATACTTCCCTAGCTCTTAATATTTTAGAAGCAATATTTTAGAAGCATGTTCATGGTGTGATTCGGGATGTTTGTACCAGCAGTTCTCAATAGCAAAGGTGTCAGTATCTGCCCATAAACCTTGAAGCAACCATTTCAATCAGCTCTGAGATACTTCTAATTGCCAGTATCTACATTTCTGTGCCAAAGAACATTGGTCTGGACTTGCAGAAGGCCATGTATGCAGCAGGTTGGAAGAATCAAAGAATTTAACACTCTCCTAGGAGCAGCCCTTGATTACTCATAGAAGTCCTAGAAACACCCAAATGTTCTCACTTCTCAGGTGGCATAATTCTTGAGATGGCTGTTTTCCATCATTCCTCAGATTCTTACAAAGGACAAAAGAAAGCCATTGGAGAAAGTAAAATTTTTCTAACATTTATGACTGGTTGTCCACACAGGATAGAAGAAATATCAATCATTACCTCACACCACACACAAAAGATAATTTAAGATAGATAATAGTTCTGAGTTGAATACATTTCATAGAAGAAACACAGAAGACTCTCATTTGTGATCTGGGGTTGATAAAACTTCTTAGAGAGGGGACAGGAAGAAACGAACATAAAGACGAAAATTTAGTAAGCGGCAGTTGGTCCAAATTAAATTTTACGCATCAAAGATACCATAAAGAAAATGAAAATCAAGCCGTAGACTAGAAAAGATAGTCACAAAAGATATAACTAAGAAAGAACTTTCACCAAGAATTTAGAAAGGACTCCTACAATGCAACACTTTTTTAAAAACACCCTAAGTTTAGAAATAGGCAAGGGACATAGCCAGGCACTTCACAAAGGAAGATATATAAAAGCTAGTAGGTAGACAAAAAGTTCCCAGCATCATAAGTCATCGGAGGAAAGGAAATTAAAACCACAAAGAAATACCAATGCAGACTGACTAGAACGGCTATAATTAAAAGGACTGACAACTCCAAATGTTAGTAAAGATGTGAAGCAACCAGAACTCTCTTAAGTTGCCATTAGGAGTATAAAATTATGTGACTTTGGAAAACTCTTGGATAGTTTCTTGCAAAGTTGACCATACACCTACTATAACTCAGTGATTTAACTTCTGAGTGTTTACCTAATAGAAACAAAACCATACGTTCACAAAAAGACTTATACAAGAATGTTCACGATAGCCCAAATGTCTATTCAGGAGAACTATCAAGTGTGGTATTTTCATACAGTAGACTACTACACAGAACAAGAAAGAATGAATTACAGATACACACTGATATGCTTGAATCTCAAAAACATTAACACTGCTTGAAAAAAGCGAGGTGCTATCTTTCTACTCATATGAAATTCTGGAATAGGCAAAACGAATCTACAGTGGCAGAGATAAGAACAGCAGTTTACTGGAAAACAGTGCTGGGGATTGACAAGAGAGGTACATAAAAGAAATTTGGTGGTGACAGAAATGTTCTACATCTTGATAAAAGTGTGGGTTACATGGGTACCTTTCTCCAAGCTGATCAAACTAGTTCATGTGTCAAAGTAGAACAGTGCTCCTAAGATGTGTGCATATATCATATGGGATGTACTCTCTGGAAAAAGAACTATGCCATCCCATACAAAGACATGCTCCCCTGGTCACTCTTCACTCTCCATCATGTGGTGACTGGCTAGGCCGGGTGATTTTGCACAGGTGGATGTAGTTCTGAGGTGCTTGTGTGTTGGGGATAAGTGGAACATTATCTGTATTCTCTGTAGAGATGGACATCAACACCACTCCAACAGAATGCTGACATTTCATAGATATCTGTAGTGAGAAACTGATGGGCACAAATCAGCTGTGACACCTGCCATGGTCTTAGGAAGCTGGGCAGAATGTGATCTTGTCATCAGCTAGGACCATTGCCTGGAGGAAGCCAAAACCAGGTCTGAGACACTCCATGATGGTGTATATGAAATACATGAGCCTGGATTGATCCCCAGGGACCCTACTCCAGTGAGAGGTTCCCTTCTTCACTGCCTTAATGAACACCAATTCACATCAGCAAACATTTTCTGACCTTTTCTGATTCTGGCACTACCCTTTAAAAGCATATAGTCCAGTGGAAAGAGAGCTCCACAAACTAATTTCATGGGATAAAGGGCTAAAATAGAGGTATGGGCAGGAAACCATCAACAATTTGGGGCAGGTGGGGTCATCAGGGAAGGCTTCAGGGCATAGCTAATCTTTGTGCCAAGTCTTCACAAGAGTGCAACTCAACGGCTTTACCCTGATTACTAAAGGAACAGAGGTTCACTGTAAAAAAAAATTAGAAAATAGGAAAGTGTGTAGTATCAACTGAACATTAACCTAGATCCTATAATTTAGAGATAAGCTCTGTAACCATTATGATTGTGTCTTTCTTGTCAGACCTTCCCATGCTATATGCTCTCTCTGTGTTTCATGTGAAAATGGGATCATATTACACATGTTTTGTCAACTACTTAGCCAGATATTCCTGCTAGCTCTTCATGCCTATGTGAGTCCACATGGCCATCTTTAATGGCTGTGTTGGATTCCACACTGGAAGCTGTGTCCTGTGTTTAGCCAACCTTCTGGGTAATTCACCATTGTTTTAAGTTGTTTATAATCATTTACAACTGCTACAAGTGTTTATTTTACCTTGGCCTTGGAGAAAGAGGGGCTTCCATGAAGATGTGAGAGGGGAAGTAGAAAAGACAGTAGATGCAAAGCCATGGAGAAGGCACTGGGCAGGCATTTGGGGAACACCAGCCATCCTGTGAGGCTGGGCCACAAGATGCCAGTGGAGTGAAAATGCCAAGATGGGAGAGGTAAACATGGTCAAAAAACAAAGGGCGTCAGTGGTCAGTCTAGGGATCTGTACCAGATCCTGAAAGCCATGGGGAGTGAATAAAAAAATCTGAATCAGTGGAGTGACACCAACATATTTGGGTTTTAAAAGGTCACCCCCTTTCCTCCCTGAGCATTTTGTTGCCTTATGTATTAATTAAAATCCTGGGTATCTATTCTCATCAGTTTAGGAAACAGTTCCTACTCAAGACCATAGGCACTGAATATAAGCCAGAGGCAGCCAACAGTTCCTTTCACTGAGCTTTGTTCCCTGTGGATACCTTGGCCTTTGAACAGCTGTCCTTTGGGGTTTGGCTCGGCTTTGTGCTTTTTCCCTTAGGCCTGAGCATCTTGCTCCTGGATGGGTTGCTTGGCTCAGGGACATATTGCAGGTTTGGGATTATGCGGTTTTGGCTGACACTCTCTGCCATAGGGGACGACTGTAAGAAGTAAGATCGACAGGAAAAGAGTCCAGGGGACTGAGGTGACATGGGGTGAATACTCTCCCACTCAGAATATGTACATTCTGAATGAAAAATAACCAAAACTTCTAGATAATCTGCACAAGCTCAAGAGGAAGAAAGTTAAAAGCAACAAGGGCCAGAAACCAAGTGGGGTCTCCACTTCAGAGGGCTGACTGGGTGATCAAGTCAAAAGGCTTGCAAAGTCAGAATAGACCTTTGAGGTAGGGTAGAATTAACCCAAATAGGGGGAAGGAGATGGGGTGTAAGGTCAAAGTTAAGTGTAAGGGAAGAGGATGGAGTATCATGAAGCAGGGAGCCTTGAAGGGCTGCATGATCTAGGGAAAAGAGACTTAAAAGACCTCCCATATGCCCAGGGAAATACAAGAAAACCATGTCATCCACTCTGGAAAAGTGGGAAAAGTCTCCTACAAGAAATAAAAAATCTGTTATCAAATGTAGTTGGAAGACTAAATTCATATCACTCGTCTTGTAGGAATTAAACTAAAAAACTAGTCTTGAACTAGTGAAAACTCTGAGAAGCCAGCAAAAGAAAGGGTGAAACATTTCTACAAGTCAGGGACACAGGGAAAATCTGCTGAAGATGAATTCCCTACCACAAACCTCAGCCACACCTCAGATTGAAAAAAAATTAGCATCTCAGAAAACGGAGATAAAGGAACAATCTGAAAAGGAGCTGAAGATAGATATTTTCAAAATATTTAAAGAAACAAAAGAAGTCATAAATCCAAAAATAAAAGAAATTGAGAATTTTAAAAAGCCCAATATATTTGACAGATAACGAAAGAGCCCAAACTCTGTACTGGTCACCGTTCTGAACGACGGATTCCCGTGAGCAGAAGAGACAAAACCCTGTCTTCAGGGAGACTTCATTGAGGAGGGGAGACCATAAATAAATAAACATTGAAAAGTAATTTCAGCTGTGCTCAATGCCACTTGATTGTGCCACAACCAGTGGACATGTACATTGACCAAACACACAGCTAAACACATGATACATTTACAGCCCATGAAAGAGAAAAGTGAGGACATTTGATCGCATAGGTATGGCACAGGACAGCTGTATTGAGCAGGCATGCAAGAGAAGTGCTCATTTCACTGTGATTTCATTAAGATTAAGAAAGAGCTAAAACATAGTCATATCTTAAGCAAAGCTCAGTCCTTGATGTCCCAACCTCCTCTGTTCTTAAGTTGAAATAGCTCCTTGATACAACACAAACCCAGAGTCTTCTCCAGAGAATTCCATTTCTTTTGTTTGTTTTCTATTTTTGTTTTTGGTTTTAATTTAAATTCAATTAGCCAACATAAAGAACATCATTAGTTTCAGATGTATAGAGTTCAGTAGTTCATCAGTTGCATATAACACCCAGTGTTCATCACATCATGTGCCCTCCTTAATGCCCATCACCCAGTTACCCCATCCCCTCCCACCTCCCCTCCAGCAACTCTAAGTTTCTCTCCCATAGTTAAAAGTCTCTCATGGTTTGTCTACTTCTCTGATTTCTTCCCATTCCATTTTTCCCTCCCTTCCCCTATGATCCTCTGTGTTTTCTTATATTCCTCATATGAGTGAAACCATATAATCGTCTTTCTCTGATTGACTTATTTTGCTCAGCATAATACCCTCGGGTTCCACCCACAACAATGTAAAGGTAGGGTTTCATCCTTTCTGATGGCTGAGTAATATTTCATTGTGTGTGTGTGTGTGTGTGTGTGTGTGTGTGTGTGTACATACACACACACATATATATATATATACCACATCTTCTTTATCCATTCATCTCTTGATGAACATCTTGGCTCTTTCCACAGTTTGGCTATTGTGGACATTGCTGCTATAAACATTGGGGTGCAGGTGCCCCTTCAGATCACTACGTCTGTAACTTTGGGGCAAATACCTAGTAGTGCAATTGCTGGGTCATAGGGTAGCTCTATTTTTAGCTTCTTGAGGAACCTCCATACTATTTTCAAGAGTGGTTCCACCAGTTTGCTTTCCCACCAACAGTATAAGAGGGTTCCCCTTTCTCTGCATCCTTGCCAATATCTGTTGTTTCCTGACTTGTTCATTTTAGCCATTCTGACTGGTGTGAGGTGGTATCTCATTGTGGTTTTGATATGTATTTCCCTGATGCTGAGTGATGTTGAGCATTTTTCATGTGTCTATTGGCCATTTGTATGTCTTCTTTGGAGAAATGTCTGTTCACGTCTTCTGCCCATTTATTGACTGGATTATTTGTTTTTTTGGGTGTTGAGTTTGAGAAGTTCTTTACAGATCTTGGATACTAGCCCTTTAACTGATATGTCATTTGCAAATAGCTTCTCCCATTCCATTAGTTTTGTTGACTGTTTCCTTTGCTGTGCAAAAGCTTTTTATCTTGATGAAGTCCCAATAGTTCATATTTGCTTTTATTTCCCTTGCCTTTGGAGACATATCCATCATTAGGTAATGTCTGCAATTTTTAACTTAAAGTTTATTGGAATAATTTTAGATTTACATGAAGTTTGGGATAATTTTAGATTTACATGAAGTTCTAAGGAATAATCCAGAGAGATCCCATGTGCCCCTTTACCCAATTGCCCCCCAACAGTAGTGTTTTATAAAACTACAGTGCAATACTACAACCTGGTAGAGACATTGATATAAACTACCTATTTTATGCAGATTCCCCAGCTTTACTTGTACTCATCTCTGTGTGTATTTAGTTTTTTTTTTTAAGATTTTATTTATTTATTTGAGAGAGAGAGGCGGGGGGAATGAATGGAGGACAGGCAGAAGGAGAGAGAGAAGCAGGCTCTCCACTGAGCAGGGAGCCCAATGTGGGGCTGGATCGCAGGACCATAGGATCATGACCTGACCTGAAGGCAGATGCTTAACTGACTGAACCACCTAGGCACCCCTGTATTTAGTTCTATACACTTTTATCCTATGTGTGGGTTCCTGAATCCACTTTGCCGTAAGTTTGGTGTTAGATGTTGGTTTTTATTGTGAATGCTCTTTATCAAGTAGTTTCTCTTATTCCTAACCTGTTGATTGTTTTTATTATGAATATGAGATTTTCTCAAATGCTTTTTCTGCATCATTTAATATGATCGTATAATTTTTCTTCTTTAGGTTGTTTATATGGTAAGGCACACTGACTAATTTAATGCAGCATGCTGAACCTTGCATACCTGGAATTGATTCCACTTAGTCTCAGTGTATGGTTCTTTCTAGAAATTGCTGGATTCAATCTGCTACTATTTGTTGAGGACATTCGAGTCTACATTCACGATACAGATAGTGATCTCTAGTTTTCTTTGTACTGTTTTTGGTATCAGGGTAATACTGGCCTCATAAAGTGACTTGGGAGGTGTTTTACCCTCTTTTATTTTCTGGAAAAGATTGTGTAAAGTTGGTGCTAATTTTTCTTTAATGTTTGGTAGAGTTCTCCAGTGAAACTCTGTGGGCCTGGGGACTTCATTTTCAAGAGTTTTTTAAATTATAAATTCAATTACATTAATGGCTGTAGGACTTTTCAGATTATCTATATCATTTTAGTTGAGTATTGATAGCTTGTGGTTTCCAAGGAACTATTCCATTTCTTCTAGAATTTGAGTGCAAAGTTGATTGAAGTATTCCTTTCTCACCTTCAAAATGACTGCAAGATCTTTGAGGAAAGGCTCTGTTTCATTCCTGATATTCATGATTTGTGTCTTCTCTTTTATTGTCAGTCTTGCAATAGGTTTTCAATTTCATTGTTTTAAAGCATCAGCTTTTTGTTTTATTGATTTTCTCTACTGTTTTCCTATTTTTAATATCATTGATTTCTACTCTTATCTATTATTTCCTTCCTTTGTTTGTTTTGGGTTTAGTCTGCTCTTTTTAATTTTTTTTTGAGAGAGAACAAGAGAGCATGCACCAGTGGGGGTGGGAGGGGCAGAGGGAGAGAGAGTATCTTAAGCAGGCTCCATGCTCTGTACCGAGGACGACGTGGGGCTCAATCTCACCACCCTGAGATCATGACCTGAGCCAAACTCAAGAGTCAGATGCTTAACCAACTGAGCCACCCAGGTGCCTCTGCTCTTCTTTTTCTATTTTCTTGAGGTGGGAACTGAGATTATTAATTTGAGATTTTTCTTTGTTTCTAATGTAAGGTTTTACCTCTCAGTCCTGCTTCAATTGCTTCTGATATGCTCTGGTATACTGTATTTTCATTTCCATTCAGTTAAATATGTTTTAAAAGCTGTCTCAGAGACCCATTAGTTGATTCATGGGTTATATAGGAGTTTGTTATTTAATTTCCAAGTGTTTGAGATTTTTCTTTTGTGCTTCTGTTATTGATTTCTGGTTTGATTCCTTTACAATCAGATTATTCTCTAAATGACTGTAATTCTTTTTTGTTTGTTGAGATTTGTTTTATTGCCCTGAGTATAGTTTATCTTGGTAAGTTTTCCATGAGTGCTTGAAAAAAAAAAGTATATTTTGTTGTTGTTGGGTGATGGAGTGTTCTATATACATCAACTGGATTCCGTTGATTAAATGCATTGTTCATACTTCTACATCCTTCCTGATTTTCTGAGAGGGGCATTATATTGACAGGGGGATGTGGAAGCTCCCAACTATAATTACAGATTTGTCTGTTTTTCCTTCCAGTTCAATCAGGTTTTGTTTTGTTTTGTTTTGTTGATGCTCTATTGTTTGGTGCATATACATTTAAGTTTGTTATGTGTTCATGCTGGACTGATGGTTTTATACTTATGTCATGTTCCTCCTTGACTCTAAAAATGTTCTCTGTCCTGAAGTCTACTTTATCAAAGATGTTAATATAATCATTCTTGTTTTTTGTTAATTAATGTTTGCCAGGTACATCTTTTTCCATCCTTTTACTTTTAACCAACATTTGCTGTATTTGAAATGAGTTTCTTATAAACAGCATATGGTTGAACTGTGTTTTATTATGCACGCTGTCATTCTTTTCTTTTTGAGTGTTGTATTCCAACTATTTACAATTAATGTAATTACTGATGTTAGTGCTGAAATCTGCATTTTTATTTGTTTTCAGTTTGCTTCTTCTGGTTCTTGTTTCTCATTTTTTTCTTGCTTACCTGTGGCTTACCCAAGCATTTTAAAAATTCCATCGTTATTTGTATTTATGATTTTCATGAATGTACCTCTTTGCATAGTTTCTTAGTGGTTGCTCTGGCCAGGACAGTATACATATATAGCTTTGCACAGTCTCCTGGTATCATAATTTTACTACTTCAGTAGAAGGTGGAAACCTCACTTTTTTTTCATCTAGGTTCCTTTACCTTCCCCATCTTAAGTATCATTGTCTTGAGTGTCAGATGGTGTTGTAATTTTTGCTACAATCACCAAATATGATTTATAAACCTCCTGAATACTTTCTGGTTCTCAAAGACAAACCATAAGAGACTCTTAACTCTAGGAAACAAACTGAGGGTTGCAGGAGGAGAAGTGGGTGGGGGATGGGGTAAGTGGGTGACGGGCATTAAGGAGGGCACGTGATGTAATGAGCACTGGGTGTTATATGCAACTGATAAATTACTGAACTCTACCTCTGAAATTAATACTATACTATATGTTAGTTTATTTTAAATAAAATAAAAAACAAAGATTCTTTTTAATTTTTTATTTAAATTCAATTTAGTTAACATAGTGTATTATTAGTTTTGGGGGTAGAATTTAGTGATTTGTCACTTGCATATATATATAATCTCCAGTTATATTTCCCTGAAAAACTTTTAACAAGTTATGTCTGTTGGAGACTATAGATTTCAATAGATAACACATATAATGGATTTCCCAACTGGCACTGAGCTGGGAAAGAAGCTGGGAAAGAAGCTTAGGAATCAGGCACTTGGGAGCTATTATGAACTCCCATCAGCTCTTTGGACCTCAGTTCCTTTATGTGTAAAGCTACGGTCAGTTTAAACAGACTCCCTGAGAATCTCATCTGAGCACAGCTAGGCACTGTACTGTGCTGGGTGCTTTATGTACAACACTTATCCTCCTAACATTCGTGGTAGTTACATTCTATGAAGTTGCTGTGAACATGGAATTAATGAATACAGGGTTAGGTTCCTGTGAGCCTCTGTTCACAACATTTTCTGCAACCAATCAGGACATAACCATGCTTTGTGTGTTTCTGTTTAAAGACATTTTTCAAATATGCAATGTTGATTCCTTAACATTGAATGCACAGCTGACCACACTATACCTCATGCCTGAACGATGTTTCTCTAACCCAGGGGTGTTCTCTGCCAGTCAGGTCTCAGCCTTCTTGTGATTAGGAACAGTGGATAGCACTGCAGCCTAGGCTGGGGGCCATTTAAAATAGCAACAGCGAGGCGCCTGGGTGGCTCAGTCAGTTACGCATCTGCTTTCAGCTCAGGTCATGATCCTGGGTCCTGGGACTGAGCTCCGTGTAGAGCTCCCTGGTTATCAGGGAGTCTGCCTCTCCCTCTTCCTCTGCTCCTCACACCCCCTGCTTCTGCTCAATCTCTCTCTCAGATAAATAAACAAAATATTTTTTAAAAAATAAAATAGCAACAGCAACAACAACAAAAAAGCATACACATGTGAAAAAGGTGGTGCTAAGTCGACTACAAAAAGGATCCTTGTTTACAGTGTGGGAGCTGAAAGAAAGCAGAGTGTCCCCTTGTTTAACCTTAGCTGGGAACATGCACATCAGGTGACTCATTTTTTTTTCCTGCTCTGTGCATGTCCACGAATGACCGTGAAAGTGCCATGAATGTTGATTTTGGGGCTTCAAATAAATTTTAGTAAGTAGGCAAATATGCATATATAGGATCCATGAATAATGAGGATTGCTTGTATTCTCACCCACACTTTACAAATGCAAAAACTGAGGGTCAAAATGCTTAAGACATCATCCAGTAAGTGGCAGGGCAAGTTCCTTCCACAAGACAAGCTCAATTTACCACCTTCTCTCAGATGTTCTCTTGCCTTTCTGACCTCAATAACTCCCGGGGCAGAAGTGCAGCCCGCCCCTTCTCTGTGTTCCAAGAGCAGCAATAAGGACATTTACTGAGCACTTGTCATGTGCTCGGTTCTATGCTAAGTGCTTTGTGAGTACTGACTCATTTAATCTTCATGCCCACCTCTGTGAGTCAGTTCTGTTGATATCACTACTGTAAACATGCACAGAGTGAGTAAGCAATGTGGCCACTGTCATTCAGCTTTATGAGGAAGTTCTCGGGTCCTATCACAGGCAGCCGAAGCCTTTGGCAGGTGCACCACACACACAGCCTTAGTACCTAACCCTAACCTCTACTGTGCACAGAACATGCTGTGCAGAAGTTACTTATTTGTTTTTCTCCCAAAAGATGTGAGTTCCCTAAACACATCAGCCTTATTTCATTCCTCTCTGTGTCCCCACCAGCTGGTCCAGATGCTGACAGGCACCAGGTTGTCAGCAAATAATTAGCAGATAAAGAAACAAAAGTGTGAACCAATGCACCTCTGTCTTCCTGGTACCCAGCACAGGATCTGGCACACAGGGGTTGTTCAGCAAATATTTGCTCAAGAAGATGGGCAACATTCTCCATGGACAACATTATCTTTCAGCCGGAGAGAGAAGATACTAAGTCCTCCAACTGCTTCTGCCCACTCGCCCCAGGCACGCAGTGGTGCTGGCTCCTCCTCTAAGCAGCAACGGGATGCTTCCTGGCTCTGAAAGAGTCCAGCTAATTAGACTCATGTCTGCCAACAGAGAGAGTGGACAAACACGGAAAGGAAACTGTTAGCAGAGAAGAGGACAGTAAGGCGGGAGTGGGGACGGGGAATCAGCAATTTGTTAGCAGTGATGAAAAGGACCGAGTCATGCCTCCCGCTAAATTACCACATGTGCTAATTGTATATGCACCAGTAATTGTTGGTGCTGCTCATTTACATTTGATTATTATATTTGTAGTTTTTAACTGTGCCTGAATATGTCTGCCGCTAATATCATCGAGATCATCATTGGCTGTCAGCAATCCTCAGTGCTTTTTCTGCTAATGAAATGCAGATCTGCTACCAGGGCCTTCATTTTATGCAGATAATGATGGCAAGAGCAGTGATAGGTACAATACAAGGAGGTCTACCATTCTGAGTGTCCACCATGTTTCGGAAGCTTTCCTAGGTTCTGGCTCATACGGAACAATGCAGAATTTTAAGCTTGATAAAACTGGGTTTCATTCTTGGCTTGGTTCTTTACTACTGTGTGACTTTAGGAAAGTTACTGAACCATTCTGATCCTCAATTTCATCCTGTGTGAAAATGCATACTTCGTAAAATTATTGTGAAAGCTGACAACAGGTTAAAGAGTCTGATGTGTGGCAGGCCCTTAATGGAGGGTGCCTGTTATTGCTCTCACATACCCAGAAACCCTCTGCATCCCCATTGTCACTATCTTTGCCAAGGGTGTCACCTAGATGGATGCCATACCTTTTTAACTGGTCTCACTGCCTCCTTCCTCTCTCCTCCAGCTGAGACACACCAGCCTTCTAACAAACAGATCTGGAAGCATGTCTTTTCCATGTTCACAGGCTGTTGATGACTTTCTTCAGCCCACAGGACATGTTCCAAGCCTCATGAAAGGACACACAGAGTCTTCATGTGCAGGGCCAAGCTGCAGTGACAGAGGCCATGACACAGCCCCCCCTCAGAGGATTGCAGTCCACTCCCTAGTTGCTGGGGGAGCTGATGGCACACAGCCATCAGCCATCAGCTGTTTTTAGAATTGCCTCAGCTAAAAAGAGCTGCCTTAACCAAGGTCATTAGCCCCTGGGGGAGCCTACAGCCACTGCCTGGATGGAGTGGGGGTATAAAAACCTTGCCCTGTCACTCCAACTTGGGGTAACTCTGAAGAGCTGACCAACTTCACAATGCCCACGGGGACCATCTGAGGCTTCATTATGACTGCACCAAGGCCAGTTGCCCCTCTGCTCAACCCTGCTTCCTTCCTTCTGCTCCCCTCCCCAGTGCTGATCCCCAGGGCACCCCCTAATAAGGTGTTCCCTAGGAAACCCTCTGCTTGCTACTTTCTACCTCAAAGTATGCATCCCAAGAAACCAACTTTTAACATAGGCTACCTCTCTCGATTTGTGCCCCACCTCTCCTGTCTGGAATGTGTCAAATATCTTTCCTTCTCCAGCTCTCCACTGTTGCTCATGTTCTTCACCGTTTCCAGAGGTCCCTTGAAACTGGAAACCTAGAGAGCTCTTGCTCCTCCAGCAGCTTCAGAATGAATGGTACCTCCTCTGAGAAGCCTCTCCTGATTGTCCCGGGCAGACTTAAGTTCTGGGTCTGCAAGGCCTGTTTGTGTCTCTGTACAGTGCTGATTAAGTCTTAATTGCCAATTTTGCCATCTGCTTCCTACATCAGCTGTGAGCGCCTTCTTCCCAGTGCCCAAACCAGGTTCTGGTACATGGCAAAAGCTTAGCAAATTTCTGTTTAATATATGAAAATCCCACCATGCCTAGTGGTAGGCACCTAATGAACACTTGATAAGGTTGTTGTTAATTATCACTGTTGGGAGAACTCGGAGACATTTGGAAGCTCCTTGCCTTGATGTAGACTTGCAGGAAATCTCATGCTTTGTGCTCAGTGGCACACCCAATTACATCCCTTACTGATCTGCTTTGAAACAGGCTGGGTGCATCTATCTCCCCAACTAGCGTATATCTTCCTGCAGGAAAGGTCTGTGCCTTCACACCCCTTCCCTGTGTCTGCTATTCTGCGCAGCATGCTAAAGGTTGTTAGAAAGAATAAGGAAGGAAAGAGGTTTTGGAAATTATAGTGTAAGTAACATGCACTGAGTGTTTACTGTGTGCCTGGCAATGTTCTAAGAGCTTCATGACTGCTAACTATTAAATTCTTACATAATTGAACAAAACGGTACCGTTACTCTCTCCACCTTATGAAGGAGGAAATGATGGCCCAAAGATCTGCATTAACTTGACCAAGATCTATAGTTGGCAGGTGGTGGAACCGGGATCAGAATCCTGGAAGTCAGATGCCAGAGCTGGGCCTCTGACCCACAATGCTGTTCTGACCCCTGCTATACTCTGTGGATATCTACTCAGTGAACATACATTTTCTGAGCACCTACTATGTGTCACGGTTCTAAGTGCAAAGAACACATTAGGGGAGAAATAGGAATAAAAATTCCTGTTCTCATGAATCTTACACTCTAAATGAGGTAGTTAGTCAGTAAAAAGGTAAACATAAGACTGAATATGTCAGGTGTTATTAGATGTGACAGAGAAAAATGTAAGGAGTATGTGTGTAGAATTTTGAGGGTTGCAGTTTCAGATGGAGTGGCCAGGGAAGGCCTCCTTGAGAAGGTGTCATCTGAGTGAAAAACCTTGAAGGAAGATAGGAGGGAACCTCATGTGGACATCTAGGAGAAGAGCATTCTAGAAAGAAAGCATAGCAAGTGCAAAGGCCCTGCAGCAGGCATGTGCTTGTCATGCCTGAGGAACAGAGGCCAAAAAGCCTGGAAGGAAGTAAGCAAAGCAGAAGATGAGCTGGAGCAACAGCAGGGCCAGATCATGCAGGGTTTTGTAGAGCACGGCAGTGACTTTGGCTTTACCCTGACATGTGGGGAGCAGAGGAGTAACATGACTTGCCTGAGGTCTTAATAGGATTGCTTTGCAAGCTGCACTAGGAATGGACTGAAACAGGACAGGGAAGAAGCATGGCAAACAGGCAGGAGGTTGTGGCAACCACCCCAGGGAGAAAGGAGGGTGGTTTGGATGATGGGAGCTGGGAGGCGGTGAGAAGTAGCTGGACTCTGGACATAATGAAGAGAAAAGACAAGATTTCCTATGATTAGGTGTGGTGTGTTAGATTAAGAAAAGAATCAAGGATCACTCTGACATTTGGGGCCTCACATGGGGGAGACAAGGCTGCCTATTGAGAGAAAGGTGCCTTTAAAAAAATTTGTTCCAGTAGAAGTTCAAGAGTTTTAAGAGTTTAGCTGATATATGTGAAGTTTGAAACAGGGAGATGGGGCAAGTTCTGTAAGCCCTGATAGGATATGGAAGCTAATAAAACAGACACACATCTGCAACATTTATTGAGAGTTGGGTGCATGCCGGGCGGGCACTGTGCAAATCACATAATTCTCTCAAAACCTGCAAGGTATGAACTATGATTCTCCCAATGTACGATGAGGAAACTAAGACTCACAAAGTTTACATAACCTGCCCAAGGTCACACAGCAGGTAAGTGGCAGACCAGGACTTGAGCCCAGCACTGTCTAGGCCTGCACTTTTAACCCGGAAGCTCTGTGACTTCTCAACAGAACAATTTTTGTTTCCCTTCTCTGACTTGATCCTCACAACACTAATAACTATAGTTATTAAGCATTAACTATGCTGTGGCACTGTTCTAAGTGCTTCCTATGAATTTACTCACTCAGTATTCTCGATGAGCTCATCAGTAGGCACAGAGAGGCAAAGTAACTGAGCACAGTCATACAGCCAATACAGAGGAGCAGGGATTTGGACTCAAAAGTCTGACGTCATGGCCCACAATCTTCCTCATTATATTGGTCAAATGACACGGAGCCACTGAAGGATTCTGAGTAGAAGAGTGACATGATACAAGGTAAAAAGTTCCCATTGGCTGCTGTGGTTGACGAGAGACTGCAGGAGGCCATGGGCAGAAGTAGGGAGATCACTAAGGGCGGAGGTGATGCTGCCTGGAAGAGAATGGTTATGGTGGGCTGGAGAGGAGCTGCCGTGTTCTGGGCAGCACTCTGCATTCATTCACTTATTCATTCATTCACTCATTCCTTGGGTGCCCCCTTTGTGCCATTCAGAGGCAGCTCCATTCTCTGCTGTGTGAGGCTCTGCACTAGGGCCCAGGATTGAGTGGGGTCAGGAGAGGCACAAGCCTCACCCTCATGGACATCACCACCTCCCCAGGAAGGAGATAAGAAACAAGTGAGTACGTGCATATGCATTCTGAAGGAGGAAGTCAGGTTCAATGGGGCATACAGCAGAGGAACCAATCCACCGTGTGGCCAAGTTGGGTTCTGCTAATACAGGGCTGCAGGAACCCAATGAGAGAGTCCCTTCCTCAGGGGACAGCATGTCTGACCTTAAAGTTAGAAAAGGAGTGAATGAGCACTCAGAGTACCTGAGTAGCCAGAGTACATGTGGTACTCTACCTCTGTACCAAAGGGCACAGCTGGAGGATTTGGTGGGGAAGTGGGAACGAAAGGCTGGGGTCAGGGAAGGAGGGCCTCTGATGGATGCTCCCCATGGGTCTGCTTTTTTATGTTTCAAACTCTTTTCTGCTCCATGCACCCCCCCACCCCACTTCCCTAGAAAAACCTTAGGTTCTCCTCCTAGAAGTCCAAGTTTGGACACCCTGTCAATAATATTCAGTCTACAAAACTTTCTGTCAATTAAATTTCATGCATGTCTATGAAAGACAGTCTCTGGCTTAAAGGATATTAAGTTTGTGAGGTGACACATCTGTAAATTCCTGTGTGAACCAAGGGGTATCACATCCTCTCCCTGGCTCAGTAACTGCACGAAGCACATGGATGGGACACCTGATGAGATCAAAGGTCACCTCTAGAGCTCAAGGCCCAGTTTCCTTCTTCTAAACTCAGAGTAATGGTAACAGTAATGTTTGCATGTAGCATGTCATGGCGGCTTGCAACGTTTTCACACCCATATGTACTCTGCATACTATACTCCTTTCAACAACACCCTATGAGGTATAAACTGCCCAGGAGACATGAATACACATGTCCACCATGGACAAGAATATTCACAGCAGCTCCACATTATAAGCAACCTCAGTCCCATCAATAGTAGAATGACTAAACAAATATTTGTACAACAGAACACTACACCGTAGTAGAAAAGAACTTCTGTGATAATGACACATGAATCTCAAAGATATTAAGAGAAAAAAAAAACAAACAAAAGAATTTTTCCCATGATTACATCATATAAGTTTTTTTAATTTTTTATTGTTATGTTAATCACCATACATTACATCATTAGTTCTTGATGTAGTGTTCCATGATTCATTGTTTGTGCATAACACCCAGCGCTCCAAGCAAAATGTGCCCTCTTTAATATCCATCACCAGGCTAACCCATCCCCCCACCCTCCCCTCTAGAACCCTCAGTTTGTTTTTCAGAGTCCATCATCTCTCATGGTTCCTCTTGCCCTACGACTTACTCCCCTTCATTCTCCCCCTCCTGCTATCTTCTTTTTCTTTTTTCTTAACGTAAGTTGCATTATTTGTTTCAGAGGTACAGATCTGTGATTCAACAGTCTTGCACAATTCACAGCGCTCACCATAGCACATACCTTCCCCAATGTCTATCACCCAGGCACCCCATCCCTCCCACCCCCCACCACTCCAGCAACACTCAGTTTGTTTCCTGAGATTAAGAATTCCTCATATCAGTGAGGTCATATGATACATGTTTTTCTCTGATTGTCTTATTTCACTCAGCATAACACCCTCCAGTTCCTCCATGTCGTTGCCAATGGCAAGATCTCATTCCTTTTGATGGCGGCATAATATTCCATTGTGTATATACCACATCTTCTTTATCGATTCATCTGTCGATGGTCATCTCGGCTCTTTCCGCAGTTTGGCTATTGTGGACATTGCTGCTATAAACATCGGGGTGCACGTACCCCTTCGGGTCCCTGCATTTGTATCTTTGTGGTAAATACCCAGTAGTGCAATTGCTGGATCGTATGGTAGCTCTATTTTCAACTGTTTAAGGAACCTTCATACTGTGTTTCAGAGGGCTTGCACCAGCTTGCATTCCCACCAACAGTGTAGGAGGGTTTCCCTTTCTCCGCATCCCTGCCAACATCTGTCGTTTCCTGACTTGTTAATTTGAGCCATTCTGATTGGTGTGAGGTGGTATCTCATTGAGGTTTTGATTTGGATTTCCCTGATGCCGAGCGATGTTGAGCACTTTTTCATGTGTCTGTTGGCCATTTGGATGTCTTCTTTGGAAAAATGTCTGTTCATGTCCTCTGCCCATTTCTTGATTGGATTATTTGTTCTTTGGGTGTTGAGTTTGATAAGTTCTTTAGAGGTTTTGGATACTAGCCCTTTATCTGATAGGTCATTTGCAAATATTTTCTCCCATTCTGTCGGTTGTCTTTTGGTGTTGTGGACTGTTTCTTTTGCTGTGCAAAAGCTTTTTATCTTGATGAAATCCGAATAGTTCATTTTTGCCCTTGCTTCCCTGGCCTTTGGCAATGTTTCTAGGAAGAAGTTGCTGCGGCTGAGGTCGAGGAGGTTGCTACCTGTGTTCTCCTTTAGGATTTTGATGGAATCCTGTCTCACGTTTAGGTCTTTAACCATTTTGAGTCAATTTTTGTGTGTGGTGTAAGGAAATAGTCCAGGTTCATTCTTCTGCATATGGCTGTGCAATTTTCCCAACACCATTTGTGAAGAGACTTTTTTTCATTGGACATTCTTTCCTGCTTTGTCAAAGATTAGTTGACCATAGAGTTGAGGGTCCATTTCCGGGCTCTTGATTCTGTTCCATTGATCTATGTGTCTGTTTTTGTGCCAGTACCATACTGTCTTGATGATGACAGTGTTGTAATAGAGCCGGAAGTCCGGAACTGTGATGCCGCCAGCTTTGCTTCTCTTTTTCAAAATTCCTCTGGCTATTCGGGGTCTTTTCTGGTTGCATACAAATTTTAGGATTATTTGTTCCATTTCTTTGAAAAAAGTGGATGGTATTTTGATCGGGATTGCATTGAATGTGTAGATTGCTCTAGGTAGCATTGATATCTTCACAATGTTTGTTCTTCCAATCCATGAGCATGGAACGTTTTTCCATTTCTTTGTGTCTTCTTCAATTTCTTTCATGAGTATTTTAGAGTTTTCTGAGTACAGATCCTTTGCCTCTTTGGTTAGATTTATTCCTAGGTATTTTACGGTTTTGGGTGCAATTGTAAATGGGATCAACTCCTTGATTAGTCTCTCTTCTGTCTTCTTGTTGGTGTATAGGAATGCCACTGATTTCTGTGCATTGATTTTATATCCTGCTACTTGACTGAATTCCTGTATGTGTTCTAGCAGTTTTGGGGTGGAGTCTTTTGGGTTTTCCACATACAGTATCATATCATCGGCAAAGAGTGAGAATTTGACTTCCTCATTGCCGATTTGGATGCCTTTGATTTCTTTCTGTTGCCTGATTGCTGTGGCTAGGACTTCTAATACTATGTTGAATAGCAGTGGTGATAGTGGACTTCCCTGCCACGTTCCTGACCTTAGGGGAAAAGCTCTCAGCTTTTCCCCATTGAGAATGACATTCGCTGTAGGTTTTTCATAGATGGCTTTTAGGATATTGAGGTAGGTACCCTCTATCCCTATACTCTGAAGAGTTTTGATCAAGAAAGGATGCTGTACTTTGTCAAATGCTTTTTCTGCATCTATTGAGAGGATCATATGATTCTTGTTCTTCCTTTTGTTAATGTATTGCATCACGTTGATTGATTTGCAGATGTTGAACCAACCTTGCAGCCCAGGGTTAAATCCCACTTGGTCATAGTGACTATTCCTATTAATGTTCTGTTGGATCCTATTGGCTAGTATTTTGGTGAGAATTTTTGCGTCCATGTTCATCAAGGATATTGGTCTGTAATTCTTTTTGATGGGGTCTTTGTCTGGTTTTGGCATCAAGGTAACGGTGGCCTCATAAAATGAGTTTGGAAGTTTTCCTTCCATTTCTAATTTTTGGAACAGTTTCAGGAGAATAGGTATTAAGTCTTCTTTAAATGTCTGATAGAATTCCCCTGGGAAGCCATCTGGCCCTGGGCTTTTGTTTGTTGGGAGATTTTTGATGACTGCTTCAATTTCCTTAGTGGTTATAGGTCTGTTCAGGTTTTCTATTTCTTCCTGGTTCAATTTTGGTAGTTGATACATCTCTAGGAATGCACCCATTTCTTCCTGGTTATCTAATTTGCTGGCATAGAGTTGCTCATAATATGTTCTTACAATTGCTTGTATTTCTTTGGTGTTGGTTGTGATCTCCCCTCTTTCATTCATGATTTTGTTGATTTGGGTCATTTCTCTTTTCTTTTTGATACGTCTGGCCAGGGGTTTATCAATCTTGTTCCTTCTTTCAAAGAACCACCTCCTAGTTTCGTTGATCTGTTCTACTGTTCTTTTGGTTTCTATTTCATTGATTTCTGCTCTGATCTTTATTATTTCTCTTCCCCTGCTGGGTTTAGGCTTTATTTGCTGTTCTTTCTCCAGCTCCTTTAGGTGTAGGGTTAGGTTGTGTATTTGAGACCTTTCTTGTTTCTTGAGAAAGGCTTGTATTGCTATATACTTTCCTCTTAGGACTGCCTTTGCTGTATCCCAAAGATTTTGAACAGTTGTGTTTTCATTTTCAGTGGTTTCCATGAATTTTTTTAATTCTTCTTTAATTTCCTGGTTGACCCATTCATTCTTTAGTAGGATGCTCTTTAGCCTCCATGTATTTGAGTTCTTTCCGACTTTCCTCTTGTGATTGAGTTCTAGTTTCAAAGCATTGTGGTCTGAAAATATGCAGGGAAGGATCCCAATCTTTTGGTACCGGTTGAGACCTGATTTTGACCAAGGATGTGATCAATTCTGGAGAATGTTCCATGGGCACTAGAGAAGAATGTGTATTCCGTTGCTTTGGGATGGAATGTTCTGAATATGTCTATGAAGTCCATTTGGTCCAGTGTGTCATTTAAAGTCTTTATTTCCTTGTTGATCTTTTGCTTAGTTGATCTGTCCATTTCAGTCAGGGGGGTGTTAAAGTCCCCCACTATTATTGTATTGTTGTCAATGTGTTTCTTCGCTTTTGTTATTAATTGCCTTATATAGTTGGCTGCTCCCATGTTAGGGGCATAGATATTTACAATTGTTAGATCTTCTTGTTGGATAGACCCTTTAAGTAGGATATAGTGTCCTTCCTCATCTCTTATTACAGTCTTTGTTTTAAAATCTAATTTGTCTGATATAAGGATTGCCACCCCAGCTTTCTTTTGGTGTCCATTAGCATGGTAAATGGTTTTCCACCCCCTCACTTTCAATCTGGGGGTGTCTTTGGGTGTAAAATGAGTCTCTTGCAGACAGCATATTGATGGGTCTTGTTTTTTAATCCAATCTGACAGCCTGTTTTTGATGGGGGCATTGAGCCCATTTACAATCAGGGTAACTATTGAAAGGTATGAATTTAGTGCCATTGTATTGCCTGTAAGGTGACTGTTACTGTATATTGTCTGTGTTCCTTTCTGATCTATGCTGCTTTTAGGCTCTCTCTTTGCTTAGAGGACCCCTTTCAATATGTCTTGGAGGGCTGGTTTCGTGTTTGCAAATTCCTTTAGTTTTTGTTTGTCCTGGAAGCTTTTTATGTCTCCTTCAATTTTCAATGACAGCCTAGCTGGATATAGTATTCTTGGCTGCAGATTTTTCTCGTTTAGTGCTCTGAAGAGCTCATGTCAGTCCTTTCTGGCCTGCCACGTCTCTGTGGATAGGTCTGTTGCCAATCTAATGTTTCTACCATTGTAGGTTACATATCTCTTCTCCTGAGCTGCTTTCAGGATTTTCTCTTTGTCTCTGAGACTCGTAAGTTTTACTATTAGATGTCGGGGTGTTGACCTATTTTTATTGATTTTGAGAGGGGTTCTCTGTGCCTCCTGGATTTTGATGCCTTGTTCTTTCCTCACATTAGGGAAGTTCTCTGCTATTATTTGCTCCAATATACCTTCTGCCCCTCTCTCTCTTTCTTCTTCTTCTGGGATCCCAATTATTCTAATGTTGTTTGGTCTTATCGTATCGCTTATCTCTCGAATTCTGCCCTCGTGATCCTGTAGTTGTTTCTCTCTCTTTTTCTCAGCCTCTTTATTTTCCAACATTTGGTCTTCTATATCACTGATTCTCTCTTCTGCCTCATTTATCCTAGCAGTTAGTGCCCCCATTTTTTATTGCACCTCATTAATAGCCTTTTTGATTTCGACTTGGTTAGATTTTAGTTCTTTTATTTCTCCAGAAAGGGTTTCTCTAATAACTTCCACGGTTTTTTCAAGACCAGCTAGCATCTTTAAAGTCATGATTCTGAACTCTAGGTCTGACATCGTACTAATGTCCGTACTGAGTAGGGCCCTGGCAGACCATACTACCTCTTGTTCCTTTTGCTGAGGTGATTTTTTTCGTCTTGTCATTTTGTCCAGAGGGGAACAGATGAATGAGAGAACAAAATGCTAACAGGTTAACAATGTCCCCAGCAAATATACTCTATACAAATCAGAAAAGACCTGAAACCAGGGGAAAGAAAGGGAAAGAAAGAAAAAAGAAAGAGAAAAGAAAGAAAAAAAAAAAGAAAAAGATAAAAACAAAAACAGAACAAAACAAAAAAAACGGAATATGATCAAATATGATCAGGCTAGTGCATAGATCAATGCCACACACTAGATTTTGGGAGTATTTTGGTCTGTTAGAAAAAAGTGCCCCCTAAAATTTTTAAGGAAGAAAGACTTATATATGTACAAAATAAGGGTTGATACAATGAAGGGATGGAAGATGACTGTAAAGGTGAAAATTATAAAAGATTTTGTAAAAGGAATTGATAAGAAGTTGTTTGAAAAAAGAAAGAAGAAGATTTAAAAAAAGAAAAAAAGGAAAAAAAAGGGAGAGAATGTGATCAGGCAGGAGACTAGAACAAAGCCATACACTAGTGATTTAGGGTATATTTTGATGTTAGAAGAAACTATCTCAAAATTTTAAAGAGAGAACAACTTATATATATATTCCAAAAATAAGGGTAACTACTATGAAGGAATAAAATATGACTCTAAAAATGAAAAATAAAAAATATTTTTTTAAAAAAAGGGATTGATAAGACGTTCATTGAAAAAGGGAAAAAGAAAACTGTAAAAAAAAGTTAAAAATTAACTTTTAAAAACTAATGAATCATGGTAAAAAAAAAAAAGCCATGAATTCTATGTGCAGTATTCCCCTAGCGCTGGAGTTCTCCCGTTCTCCTTGATCGGTAAACTTGGTCTTGGCTTGCTGGCTGTTCGGGCTGATCTTCTGGGGGAGGGGCCTGTTGCTGTGGTTCCCAAATGTCTTTGCCGGAGGCGGAATTGCTCCACCCTTGTCGGTCCGGGCTAAGCAAGCTGCTCGGGTTTGCTTTCAGGAGCTTTTGTTCCCTGCAAGCTTTCGTACAGCTTTGGAGGACCAGGGTGAAAATGGTGGCCTCCCAATCTCCACCCGGAGGAGCCAAGAACTCGGGGCCCCGCTCCTCAGTGCGCCCCCAGAGAAAAGCAGTCACTCCTGTGTCCCCGGTCTCCAGCCGTACTCCGCGCTCACCCGGCCTGTGACCGAGCGTTTCTATCTCTGGCACCCGACCCCGTGTGGAGTCTCCAAACCCAGCAGATCCCTGCGATGCGCTCCCGCGCCGCTCCTCCCAGGGGAGGAAGGGGAGTCTCCCCGGATCTGCCGCTTGTTGGGTCCCTGCTGGAGGAGCAGTGGCCCGACTGGGCCGCAGATTACAGTTTACAGCAACCCCGAGGTGAGAGCCCGCGCCTCGGCTCCGTCTCTGCAGCCGGCTTCCCCGCTCCAATACCTGGGAGCTCTGCCGCACTCAGGCACCCCCGGTCTTTCTGTGACCCCGAGGGTCCTGAGACCACAGTGTCCCGCGAGGGTTCCACCTCCCGCTTAGCCACTGGAGCGACGTCCCTCCACGGAGCCGGCTTCTAAAAGTTCCGATTTTGTGCTCCGCGGCTCTGTCACTTGCCAGAAGCGGCCGATGGAGGCCCCCTCCCCCGCCATCTATCCTCCCGAATACTGCCTCGGATTCACTTCTCCACATGTCCTATCTTCCGGAAAGTGGCCGCTTTTCTGTTCAGAGAGTTGTTGCTACTCTCTTCTTTGATCTCCTGTTGAGTTCGTAGGTGTTCAGAATGGTTTGATCCCTATTCAGCTGAATT
The DNA here is from genome assembly GCF_037043125.1 of Eumetopias jubatus. Taxonomy (NCBI): domain Eukaryota; kingdom Metazoa; phylum Chordata; class Mammalia; order Carnivora; family Otariidae; genus Eumetopias; species Eumetopias jubatus. The sequence goes on along the minus strand of NW_028274808.1, from coordinate 196,969,860 downwards.
CCTGAGACCAGACGAAATCCAGGTCTCCTACTCCTCTGCCATCTTGCCTGTCCATCATATAAGTTTTAGAAAGAGCCACACAAACATCAAATGATACAGACTAGAAAACCAATCACCTCTTAGTGGGGTATTGACCGGGAAGGCACATGAGGGAAGCTTCCTGATGGTGATAATCCTCCACATCTTGATTTGGGTGGTTATCCCTGAAGTACATATGTATGTAAAAGTTCATTGAGCTCTACGGTTAAGATTAATGTAGTTTGCTTTATATATGTTATGCATTAAAGAATAAATTTTTAAAAATCCTATGAGGTGAGTGTTAGTTAACAGAAGGAGAAAATCAGATGGTTGTGATGGTCTCAAAATAATACAAAAGCTTTGCTGATGCAAGCTATTAATGTCATCCTTTATACACCAAATCCCATTAGTTTTTCTACATACAATGATGACTTGGTGTGTGAGTAATAGACCTGTCCCCCTTCCTAACCAACCCTGAATGGGCAAGACTCCCTTGGTATATGATCTCAGAGAACTGTGTTCATTTTCCTCAGAGCATTTACCTCAGCATAAAGTAGCACACCATTACGCTGATTATTTAATTAACGTCAGTCTGCCCCACTGGGCTGTGAAATCTGGGATGATGTCTGATTTTACTCACTGCAATCTCCAACATCTAGCTAAGTGCCTATGGTGTGGAATGTGCTCAATAAATATGTTTTCAGTGAATGATGGCAACTAGTAATAAACTGAGAATTCTATATATGGAATGTTTATTGAGGCTTTTACCTTTATTTTTTCTAATCTTTAAAACATGGGGGAAAATCTGAAAAACTATCAAAGAACATAGCACATGTGAAGTCAGAAGGCAAAGCCTGACTCTAGTTAAGGACACTGAAACCATATAGATTACATTCTGGTTACAGTTAAATTAAGCTAGATCTTAGTAAGAAAATTTTAACTCGAAAATCCCCAGATGTTTGGAAATTTAAAAATATACTTCTCAAAAATTCATGAGTCAAAGTGGAAATTACCATGGAAATTGTAACGTAACTTAAACTGAATAATAATGAAAATACGATGTCTTAAAACTGGTGTGGGAGGAGAGGGCTCAAGATGGTGGCAAAGGAAACTCCTGAGCTCACCTCCTCCCATGGACACAACACACCTAACACTAAGTATGGAATAATTCCCTCTGAAGGGGACATAGAAACCAGATGATCAGAGCCGCCAGCACAAGGGCAGACCAAAATGTGTACAAGAGGCAGAGATACAGTTGTGCTAAGGAAAAAAACCACACCACAGGCCCAGAATTCCATGGCTAGGAGGGATCTCAATGGTATCGAACTTTTCCCCGAGGAGTGAGAGTTTTAAGCTCCATAGCAGGCACCCCAGCCCTTAGATCCTGTACAAAAAAAGACAAACCCTCAAAACAACTGGCTTTGAAAACCATTGGGGAATATATCCAGGAAAACTACATAACAGAGGGATAGGAAACCCTGCTTTTAAAGGGATGGTGCACAGAGTCACTCAACCTGGAAACCAGATCAAAATGTACTTAGGGCATAGCTGAAGAAGACCTACCTACTAATCATGGAGTGCCTGCTTAAAGAGGCAGGAAGCAGGTGGGCCTCTCCCTGTGGACTGAGACTCTGGAGGTAGCCATTTTGGCAGCCACTTTTGCTATCTCATTGTGGCTTGCTGATCTTGGAAACTGGCAGATGCCATTTCCAAATCCTCCCTCTAGACTGCAAATACCTGCTGAAAGCCCTGCATGACCTTGTGCGTTGGCCAGGCCTTGCAGCCAACAGGATGATAACCCTGCACACCGGCATGCCTATAGCAGTCACGGCTGGGCCTTGCAGTCAGCCAGGTCATGGGCCACCCCTGCCCACCAGCATACCCACAGCAGGCAAGACTCCACCACAACCAGAGGACTCATGTGGTCCACACAAGGGACATGCTTGGAACACCTTGCTCTGGTGGACAGAGGGGATGGCGCTTCTGGGTCCCACAGGACATCTCCTACATAAGACCATCCCTTCTAGACTGGAAGATGTAGCTGAACTACCTAAAACATAAAAATACAGTAAAATGGGTCAACAAAGAAATTAAAGAGGAATTCAAAAAATACCTTGAGAAAAATGAAAGAGAGAACACAACATTCCAAAATCTATGGGACTTAGCAAAAGCAGTTCTAAGAGGGATGTTTACAGCAATATAAGCCCATCTCAATGAAGAAGAAAAATCTCAAAAAACACTCTAAACTTAAAACTCAAGAAACAATTAAAGAAGGACAAACAAAGCCCATAGAAAGAAGGAAATAATAAAGATCAAAGTGTAAATAAATGAAATAGAGACTAAAAGAAAAAAAAAACAAGAGAAAAGATTAGTGAAACTAAGAGCTGGTTAAAATAATAAACAAAACAATAAACAAAATTTACAAACCTTTAGCCAGACTCATTATGAAAAAAGAGAGAGGGCCCCCCAAAAATAAAATAAGAAATAAAAGAGGAGTTACAACCAATACCACAGAAATACAAAGAATCATGAGACTGCTATGAACAATTATATGCCAACAAGTTGGACAACCTAGAAAAAAATGGATAAATTCCTAGAAACATACAATCTTCCAAGGCTCAAAATCTGAACAGATTGATTACTAGTAATGAAATTGAATTAGTAATTTTAAAACTCCTAAGTTCGGGCCAGATGGCTTCACAGGTGAATTCTACCAAACATTTAAAAAAGAGTTAATACCTATCCTTCTCAAACTATTCCAAAAAATTTAAGAATAGGAATACTTACGAACTTATTCTATGAATCCAGCATTACCTTGATATCAAAACCAGACAAAAACACTATAAGAAAAGGAAATTACAGGTCTGTATCTTGATGAATATAGATGCAAAAGTACTCTTCAACAAAATATTAGCAAACTGAACTCAAACAATACATTAAAAAAGATGACACACCACGATCAAGTGGGATTTGTTCTAGAGATGCAAGGATGGTTTAATATCTGTAAATCAAACAATGTGATCTAAACATCTAAACACTAAAAAATGAAGGATAAAATTGTATGACCATCTCAATAGATGAAGAAAAGCATTTAACAAAATTGAATATCCATTTATGATAAAAGAAAAACAACCTCTCAACAAAGTGGGTATAGAGGGGACATACCTCAACATAATAAAGGCCATACATGACAAGCCCACAACTAACATCTTATTCATTGGTGAATAGCTGGAAGCTTTTTTTCTAAGATTAGGAAGAAGAGAAGGATGCCCACTCTTGCCACTTCATTCAACATAGCATTAGAAATCCTAGCAATAATAAGAATAACAACAACAACAATAATAATAAAAAGAAATCCTAGCCAGAGCAATTAGGCAAGGAAAAGAAATAAAAGGCATCCCGATTGGAAAGGAAGACGTTAAACCATCACTATGTGCAGATGGCATAACTGCATATGTAAAAAACCTTAAGCATCCACGAAAAAGCTATTAGAACTGGGTACAAAATCAATATGCAGAAATCAGTTGTACTTCTATACACTAACAGTGAATTCTCAGAAAGAAAAATTGAGAAAACAGTTTCATTTATAATTACATAACAAAGAATGAAATATGTAGGAATAAATTTAACCCAGAAGATAAAAGACGTGTACTTTGAAAACTGTAAGACATTGATGAAAGAAACTGAAGATGACACAAACAAATGGAATGATACACCAAAGTCATGGATTAGAAGAATTAACATTGTTAAAATGTCCATACTACCCAAAGCAATCTACAGATTCCATGCAATTCCTATCAAAACACCAATGACATTTTTACAGAACTAGAATATACAACCCTAAAATTTGTATGAGACCACAAAAGACCCCAAAAAGCCAAAGTATTCTTGAGAAAGAAGAAGAGAGTGGAGGTATCATGACCCCAGATTTCAAACGATCCTACAAGCTATAGTAACCAAAACAGTATGGTACTGACACAAAAACAGACATACAGATCAATAGAACAGAATAGACAGTCCAGAAATAAACCCCTGCTTATATGGTATATGACAAAGGAGGCAATAATATACAGTGGAGAAAAGATAGTCTCTTCAATATATGGTCCTGGGAAAACTACATAGCTACATGCTAAAGAATAAAACTGGACAACTTTCTTATACATATAGAAAAATTAAACCAAAATGAATTAGTAACTTAAATATAAGACCCCAAATCATAAAATCCCTGGAAGAAAACATAGGCAGTAATATCTTAGTGTTTTTTTTTTTTTTTTTTTTGGATCTATCTTCTCAGACAAGGAGAACAAAAGCAAAAATAAACAACTGGATTACATCAAACTGAAAAGCTTTTGCATAGCAAAGGAAACCACCTACAAAATGAGAAAGCAACCTGCTGAATGGTTTTTAAAATTTGCAAATTATATACTCAATAGGGCATTAACATTCAAAATATATAAAGAACTCTTACAACTCAAGATCCAAAAAACAAACAATCTGATTAAAAAATGGGCAGAGGACCTGAATAGACATTTTCCCACAGAAGACATACAGGTGGCCAACAGGCACATGAAAAGATGTTCCACATCACCAGTCATTAGGGAAATGCAAATCAAAACTACAATGAGATATCATTTCACACCTGTCATAATTACTAGTATCAAAAAGACAAGAAATAACAAGTGTTGACAAGGTTGTGGAAAGAAACGAAACTTTGTGCACTGTTGGTGGAAATGTAAATTGGTGCAGCCACTATGGGAGACAATAAGTACGTTCCTCAAAAAATTAAGAATAGAACAACCATACAATACAGCAATTCTACTTCTAGGTATTTAGCCTAAGAAAATGAAAACACTAATTTGAAAAGACATTCACCTCTATACCAATCACAGCATTATTTAAAATAGCCAAGATATGGAAGCAAACTAAGTGTCCATCAATACATTAATAAATAAAGATGTGGTGTATATGTGCAAAGGAATATTACTTAGCCACAAAAAAGAATGAGATCTTGCTTTTTGCAACAATATGGATGGACCTAGAGAGTGTTATGCTAAGTGAAATAAGTTGGACAGAGAAAGACAAATACCATATGATCTCACTTATATGTGGAATCTAAAAAACAAAACAAATGAACAAATGAAACAAAACAGAAACAGACTCATAGGCTATAGAGAACAAACTGATGGTTGCCAGAGAGGAGAAGGTGGCAGAATGAATAAAATAGGTGAAGGGGATTAAGAGGTTCAAACTTCTAGTTATAAAAATACATGGGATGTAATGTACAGCATAGTGAACATAGTCAATAATACTGTAAACAACTTTGTATCATGACAAGATGATAACTAGATATTATGGTAACCATTTCATACTGTATATAAATACAGAACCACTATGTTGTACACCTGAAACTAATACAATATTATCAATTATTCTTCAACAAAAATCATAAAATTTATGTAGTTCGGATATAGCAATGTTTAGAAGAAAGTTACAGCCTTATGTGCATTGTTAGGAAAACAAATGCTAAAAATTAATGCTATACTATACATCTAAAGAAATTTGAAAAATAACTTAAAATTACAATTATGAAATAATTTTTTAAAGTGCAAAATCAGTGAAATAGAAACAAATGCACAATACTAAAGACCAATAAAACTAAAAGTTAGTTCTTAGAAACTACATAAAATTGATGAACCCTTGGTAATACTGATTTTAAAAACAGGAAAAAGGCACAAAGAATATTAGGCACAAAGAGGCATCATTACAGATCCTTCAGATAGTAAAAATATCATAAAGAGGTTTCATAAATTAACTTGTGAAAATAAATTTGAAATTCTTAGATGAATTTAAAACCCTAGGGGAACACAGTTTACCAAAACTGACACATGAGGAAATGGAAAATCTGAGTAATCCTGTATCTATGGAAGAAATTACTGAATTTAAATTTTTTTTAAAAAGGGGGAAGAGTTGCATTCTTAAAAAAAAAGAAACAAAAAAAAAAAAAAGGAAAGGAAAAAAAAAACCTTTTACCAGGTTCAGAGGATTCCAGATGTAAAAGCCCCTACCCTTGCCCCAGAGAAACACTCAGTCTCAGAAATAAATATAGGTGGAGGAACAGGCTTAGTTTTTTGACATCTTTCTTCAGGGGGAGGTGGAGGGAAGGAGACTCTAAGGCAGAGGGAACAACATAACTATCCAAGAAGCAATAGCAAGTGGATGAACCCCATGTTACAAGGGTCCTGGGCACCCCAGGGGATTTCTAGGAGAGAGCATCGGAGAGGGATGTTAAGGTCAAATTTTGGAGATCTTAACAAGTTAGAATGAAGAGCCTGCAATTATTTTGGTAGATGTTTCAGAGCCAAGGAGCAGAGCAAGGAGAAGTTCTTAGGAAGACTAAGGCAAAAATAGTGGCAGAAGGATTAAAAGGAACAAATGATTAGAGAGAAAAGGGAAAGGGTGATCTGTCACCAGGTTACAACAATCAGGGTGAGACTGAAAGAAACTCACATTAACTGAGCCCCAACTAAAAGCTGGGCAATATACCAGGCATTGCATGTAGCTTTCACCCTGATTCTATCTTATTACTGCCTCTGTTTTGCAGATGGGAAGACCGAGGCATGGGCTAAAAATAGCTTGCTTAAGATCAGACAGATTAGAAGTGGTACTACTGGGATTTGTATCCAGGTGTGGCTCCAGCCCAGGTTCTTTCTCTTTATTCTCTTCCCCTCTCCTAAAAGTGAATGAATGACATTGACAGCCTAAGGTATAGCCCATGGGCAAATATAATAAGGACAGACAGGCTGGGAAATAGATCAGCCAAAGGACTAGGGACAAAGGAGGACACAGGGCTGAAGAAGATATACAGATGGGGCTATGCATCATCTACCTACCCAGTATCGTTCTCAGAGATGATGAACACCAGCACTGATAGTTGCTACCATGGGTACAGAAGGTGATCCAGCTTCTTCCAGTGGGAACAGATAATGGGACTCTGTGCCCATGAGTTCAGTTTTACTTTCTGTAAAATGAGGATTGGAACTGATTGCATAGTGTTCTTGTAAGAATCAGAGATTCCTTGTCCAGCATGTCTAGTACATGTCCTGGCACATGGTAGATACTCACAAAATGGTTCTATTATAACCACTAATAACAAATGTTCAATAGGAATTTATGTGAGGGGGGAAAGGATAAAGAACAGTAATTCTGAGCATAGAAAAGCAGCTCATCACAGAAACTCCTCCTTTCCTGTCTTGTTTCTAGAAGTGCCTCAGTTGAGATGTCTGAAGAGGGGGCACTGCAGCCTATAGTCACCTGGGCTAGGCTTTGCCATAGACTAGTTGGAGATCTCTGCATTGAAGACGTTCAAAGAATGTGAGCTTCCTAACATAAGCCTTAAACGTATCCATTTATATCTTGTACCTTCTCAGGGAGCTTTCATGGACATAACCCACCCCCTGCATAACCCACTGAGAAGCGGTGAGGGCAGCATTATAAGTCATTTTTTAAAAGATTTCATCTATTTGTTTGAGAAAGAGAGTGAGTGAGAGAGAGCACGAGCAGGGGGAGGGGCAGAGAGAGAGGGAGAAGCAGACTTCCCGCTGAGCAGGGAGCTTGACACAGGGCTTGATCCCAGGACCCCAAGATCATGACCTGAGCTGAAGACAGATGTTCAACCAACTGAGCCACCCAGGTACCCCTGGATCATCAGTCTCATTTTATCAAATGTCACAAAACAAGTTAGTGAGAGAACCAGCCTGAGAATTCAGGTGTTCAGACCCTGGGAAACAAGGCTTTTCACCTACCTCTGTGCTTAATATCTAGATCAAAGAAAAGTGAAATCATGCTGAGAAAATTATTTTAACAAACACTACACCTATGATTTATTATAAATGTTATGTTGCTTTGGGCTTTCGCTAGCCCCTGAAGATACACACAGATATACTTCCCCTTACTTCAATAAAATAATTGCTGTCTTAGCTCCTTGCAATTTTGTAATTAAAATTTTTTTTCTCACTTCCCCCCACTAGGCTGTAAGCTCCTTAAGAGCAAGAACCACATTTAATTGTGATCACCACTGTGTCTCTGATGTTCAACATGGTGTCTGACACACAATATCCAATGAATAGTTTTGGAAGAAAGGAAAGAAAAAGGGAGAGAGGAAGGAAGGAAGGAAAAAGGAAGGAGGGAGAGAAGGAGGAAAGGAGAGTCATTAGAGTTTGTGTTCTAGAATCAGAATGCCTGAGTTTGAATCCCATTTCTCACCAAAGGGAAACTTGGGAAAGTCAATTAATCTGTCTAAACAATCTAGACATCCAGGGACCAACCTCCAGTCAGCACTGTAGATGTGCTCCACTGAATCTACCTTGCAGTGAGGACACAGGCTCAGGGGGTTTAGGAATATGCTGAGATTTTATGGTGAGGATGTGATGGAGCCTGGCTCCAAAACCCATGCTCCCCCATCTCGACCTACAGCCTTCCCAATTATGGCAGAAAACAGACAGACCCTTTTCCTGTTAACTGCACTTGGGGGAGGCAGGTTTTCCATGATGCCCAGACCTCCAGTGAGCAGAGCTGACTGCAGAATATTTGGTATGCTGTGAAGGCACCACACAATTTAACATGAAAGTCTTTGGTGACTCATTTTAGCTAAGATGGCAAAGTGCTTGCTTCTATCAGCTGGGATTAGGAAAAGGAATCAGAGTAGGCACACAAAATATGAGTGCCTTTATTCTTGACCATGGACAGAAACACAGTACTCATTCATGCAGATCCATCCTTTGAAATTGGATAATGAGGCTGAGGAGTCTTCAAGTGTGACAATGACATGTACTTCTTCCACCCTTCCCATCAATTACAATAAGAAATCTTTTAATTAGCTCTAATATACAGAAGTTTCATACAAATTAGAACCAGCACTCTCCTCTGTCTCCTTACTTATAAAATAAACCATGCTCTTTGCTGCCCAAGACATCTCACACATCACACTGAATGGATCATGGGCTTGGAAGCTATGGGTTGAACTCTAATTTGGAGAAGGATGAGTCATTCATTCTATTATTCATTATCAGTCCTTGCCCTCAAGCTGCTCAGAAACTGATGGAAGCTTCAGATAGGTAAACTGGTGATATTTATAAAGTGTGATAAGTGACATGATAGAGGCAAACCTAGGGGACTCTGAGAGTTCAGTGGAAGCAATGATGCAAACAAGAGTTAGTGGGGTTGGGGTGGGCAGTCAGGCAGGGCTTCCTGGAGGAAGTGAGGGACAGATGATGAGGAGTTGACCAGGAAAAGAAACAGAAGGCAAGGCTCTTCAGGTGGAGGAGCAGCACACCCAAAGGCAAAAATTTCAGCCTTGTTACATGGCAGGATATGTGTGGGGAAGGATCAGAGCTGAAGAGAAACACAATGACCAGATCACGTGCGATCTAGAATGCCTGACTCAGGGCTTGGACTTTATCCTGTAAGAGACAGGGTGCTAGTGGATTCTTAAGGGGCGAAAACACATGAGCACGAATGTGGTTAGGTCAGTCACTGTGGAGGCACCTAGAGGTCAAACTGGAGTACATTACAGTGTCTGGGACTGGGAAGGATTATAAGCTTTAGGGCTTTGATAATCTGAGAGTGTCCCATAGACATGGAGAGAAGATCATATCCCAACACCTGCAAAACCGTTAACTAAGAAGTATACTGGATAGAGCAGAGGCAATATCAGTAGAGGAGCTTCCAGTAATGCACAAAAGTAAGAAAAGATTCAAAAAAGGTTAGAGATAATCTATATAACTGTAGATGTACAAACCAATGCTAGAAAACACAATTTATGGTCATAGTCTAGGCCCTTTCCTCTATATGCTAGCTTACCAATTTCATTTAATCACTAGGCTGTCCATGATGCTTTCCTATTTGTTTTAAAGATTTTATTTATTTATCTGAGAGAAAGAGATTGAGCGAGAGAGAGCACAAGCAGGGGGAGGGGCAGAGAGAGAGGGAGAAACAGACTCCCTTGCTGAGCAGGGAGCCCAACACCAACAAGGGGCTCGATCCTAGGACCCCGGGATCATGATCTGAACTGAAGGCAGATGCTTAACCTACTGAGCCACCCAGGTGCCCTGATGCTTTACTGTTTTTCAGAGGAGAAAAGCAAAGCTTAGCAACGTGGCAAAGGCCACCTGCTGAGCAAGCCACAGAACCAGGACCAAGCAAAGATTTGTGTGACTGGAAGTCCTGTTCTCATCCCTTATGGCATTGGCACAGGCAAAGAGACAATTTATAATGGACTGATTGTAGCAATGGCCCCAATTTGTTTATACCCCCCTCTCTCCACACCATGACTCCCTACACCGATCCTCCAGCCATGTGATTTGCCCCAGCCAAAGGGACAACAATACACATGAAGATGTGGGATGTGCAGCCTGCTCATGTGTGGGGGCTCACCCTCCAGGTGCTCTAACTGACCTGGGAGTGAACCTGAGCTAGCCAGTGGGAGGGTGGGGGACACGTGGCCCAGTCGGGACCACTAGAGAAACAACCCAGTCAAGTCAGCCCCAAATTCTGACCCACAGAATCATGAGCTAAATAAATGGTAGTTGTTTTAAGCCCTAGTTGTTTTGCACGGTGTTATTCTGCAGTTACCTCCTACACACTCAGTTGCTGGTGAATCTCAGCTGGTTGAATGCTCTAAACTGCCCAAGAATATAGATTTTGAGTCAAAGGAAAATCCTCCCCTGCCATTTGCCTTTCCACATAAAATTTTAGTTTGGAAGGAGTTTTTCCAGCAGTGTTTTGAGAAGCAATCCAGTTGTCTGACAGGGAAGGGGTGAATCCTTTCCCTCTGATTTGAGAAAATTTTATTTACTCTGCCTGGGGCTTGTTTTGCCTGCAGAGACAATGCCCAGTGGATCATGGTTTGTGAATTGTGAATCATGGACTGTAGATTGTGGATCATGGATTGTAGCTCCTGAAAAGCCCCTGGAGCCTCCGGATATGAGAGCTGTTCCGAGAGATGGACTTTTTGCCACATGTCGACTAAACCCAAGTGAAGCTTTGCATTTCACCCCACAGAGCTGCTTTCAAGCCCATAAGTAATTTGATTAGACTTTTTATTTCCCTAAGAATCTAAAAATCACAAGGTCTGATCACATCCCTAAATGCTGTGGTCTGTAGGATGCCTGTCTCCTTCTGCATCCCCAGGGCCTGGAACACAGTCAGTGTTCAATAATTGTGGGATTCATAGAAATCACATCTGCTCCCTCAGCCTCATTTGCCTGTGTGGAAAACAGACCATCAGTAACAATAATAATAACAACAATCACAATAATCTTTACACAGAGAAACTGTGTTTAAGAGAAATAAGTAAGATCAAAGTGTGTAAAATAACCCACACTTCAGATATACCTGGTTTCAAATTCTGATTCTCCCACTTCATACCTTTGTGACCTCAAGCAAGTCAGTTAAATATTCTATCCTCTGTTTCCTCAAATATAATGTGAAAATGGAAATACCTAGTGAACAGAATTGTTGTAGGGTTTAAAGCAAATGCGTGCAAAAGGTTAACATAAATGCAAATGAAAACCTCTGTGAGATACCATCTCATACCCTTTCGGATGGCTGCCATCAAATGAGTCAGATGCACTGTTGTTGGGAATATAAAATATATGACTGCTATAGAGAACGGAATGGAGGTTCTTCAAGAAATTAAAAATAGAACTACCATACAATCCAGCAATTCCACGTCTGGGTGTATATTCAGAAGAACTGAAAGCAGGATCTCAAAGAGATCCATGTTTACAGCATTCACAATAGCCATAATGTGGAATCAACACAAATGTCCATTCCTGGATGAACAAATAAACTGTGTGTGTGTGTGTGTGTGTGTGTGTACACAATATAAATATTATATATATCAGTATGTTATATATATTAGAATATATATATTAGAATATTACTCAGCCTTTAAAAGGAAGGAAATTCTGACACATGCTATAGCATGGATGAATCTTGAGGATATCATGTTAAGAGAAACAAGTGAGTCCCAAAAATATATATACCGTGTGAATCCACTTATGTGAGGTCCCTAGAATAAATTCATAAAGAGGGGAAGTAGACTGGGGGTTGCCAGGGTTGGGGGGGAGGGGGGACCAGGAGTTAATGTTTAACAGGAACAGAGTTTCCATTCCAGTTTCACAAGACAAAAAGTGTTCTAGAGATTGGTTGTACAACCTTGTGAATATACTTAATAATACTGGACTTTATACTTAAAGATGGTTAAGATGGTACACTTTATGTTATTTTTTACCACAACTGGAAAATAAAAACTCTAGAGACAGTGTCTGCCTAAGTAGGTGCTCTGCAGATACTTATTAAGTGAAGAAAGGTAAGAATGCAGGAAAGGGGGAAGGACAGGAGGGAGGGAGGGCAGGAGAGTTAACATTGGGATCACTTGTCACAATTCATTCACTAACCCGAATATTCCACAAACTTTCCTGAGTCTCAGCTTTGGCTCTTATTATGTATGATCTTAAAATCAATCAACCTCACTGGGACTCATTCTGACATCTTTTAGATTTATATTTTTATTTAGATTTATCTGACATCTTTTATATTTGGGTACCACCCAATGGCCAGAATTCTTTTGGGAACTGAGATAATTAAGGTAGAACCTTCTATAAACCACAAAATTCAGTGAAAAGCTTGCCTACAGCAGCAGCAGCTGTAGGAGGAAGAGAAGTAAAAGCAGTCAGTGGTGGTTGCCCACTACAAAAGTACTGGTGTAAAAAGACATGGTGTTTTTACATTCATGTTTTGGAAAACCTCTAAAAGAAGCCATTGAAGAGTATCCAGCATTAAAACTCATTGCATAAAATGCTAACTATCTCCCAAATCACCAATTCAGCTAACATGAGTGATGAAATTGACCAACATAGTTTTGCAATGGTGGCCCTAGGTTTAGAAAGCAAAAGGGATAATACCAGAATTTCTCTTTCTCACTTAGCAAAATAAGGAACAGAAGATACACCAGGGTACATTGTATCTCCAGGTCCCCTTCTTTGTTACATGTGAGCTCTGAAAGAGCATCACAGCTGACCCAGGGGCATGACTGACACCAAAAGCATGGAACATCTGCAACGCCTAAACTCCTCAGTGTAGAGGACAAATGCATCACTGCGTGCATGGGTTTTGATGTGGCCACATTAAGTCTGCGTTCCAGCTCCTCTAATCACCAGATGTGTTACAAAGCACTTCTCATCACTTTGAGCCTCTTTTTCTCACCTGTAAAATGGGGACACAGTGAGGTGACTTCTCAGCAATATGGCAGATGGCATATCCTGAAGACACCCACAGTATTACCCTAGCAATGCTGGAAGAAATAAGTACGTTCAAATCTGAGGTTGCGAACACAAAGAGAGAGTTGGAAATAAGAGAGATAGGTTGAAACTAAGTCCATGGCTGCCCTGGATACATTTGCTGATCTCAGGAAAAAAAGAGGCATGTGTTTCCATCATCCCAAGGAGATTAGCCAAGGCCTTGGGTATGCAAGAACAGCTGGAAGTGAGACCCCATAAAGCCAGGCCTCTCTTAGGGCTACATTCTCAGGGCATAGCAGGGCATAGCGGTATAGGAAAAAGAAACATAAAAGCTACACAGCATCCATCAGTGAAAGGAGACACAAAGAAAAATTATCTTCCTTGGCTAGGATTCTGGATGGAAGAAAACCATCTCTAAAAATGTATAACCACACACCTGCCCTCCTGTAATTTTGGCATTCAAATGTACTCCACCCGCATGATCCTGGAACCTTCCTTTATGCTCAATAACTAACTTAAAGTTGTCCCAAGTTGTTTTCAGTCCTTGATGCCTGTCAGAACTAAGGACAAACACCTTTAGGAGGGACAAATGATAAAAAAAATTATAGTTGAAATTTAAGTAAGTGTTTATGGATGAAAATAATGGGAAGTGGGGAAACAATCCTCAAATATTTTTATGAGGTTAGTATCATCTTGATACCAAAGCCCAGATAAGGGCAGTCTCATTTATAAGCATAGTTAATGAAAAATTCCTGAATTAGAAATCAAAAACAGCAGTGTATAGAAAAATAATACAAAAGGAACAACTTCAAGAAATGGGTAGAAGACTTCTCCAAAGAAGATATACAAATGGCCAACAGACACATGAAAAACACTACTGGGTATTTACCCCAAAGACACAGATGTAGCGAAAAGAAGGGCCACATGCACCCCAATGTTCATAGCAGCAATGTCCGCAATAGCCAAACTGTGGAAAGAGCCAAGATGCCCTTCAACAGATGAATGGATAAAGAAGATGTGGTCCATAGATACAATGGAATATTACTCAGCCATCAGAAAGGATGAATACCCAACTTTTACATCAACATGGATGGGACTGGAGGAGATTATGCTAAGTGAAATAAGTCAAGCAGAGAAAGTCAATTATCATATGGTTTCACTTATTTGTGGGACATAAAGAATAGCAGGGAGGACATTAGGAGAAGGAAGGGAAAAATGAAGGGGGGAATTGGAGGGAGAGATGAACCATGAGAGACTATGGAGTCTGAGAAACAAACTGAGGGTTTTGTGGGGGGGTGGGGGATGGGTTAGCCCAGTGATGGGTATTAAGGAGGGCACATACTGCATGGAGCACTGGGTATTATATGAAAACAATGAATCATGGATCACTACATCAAAAACTAATGATGTATGGTGATTAACATAACATAATAAAATAAAATTTAAAAAATATACAGTTTTGAAAAGATACACAAATATCAGACACCTAGGAATAAATTCCACAATTGACATGCAATTGTTTATGGAGAAAATTGTTTGTGGAGAAAATTATAACACTTGATGAAAGGAATTATAAAAGACATAAATAAATGGAGAGAAATAACATGTTCACAGATTCAATAACATACAAATGTCAGCTTTCCTCAAATTAATCTATAAATTCAATGTGTTTCCTGTCAAAATTCGATAGTTTTAATGGAACTTGACAAATTATAAAGTCTATATGGAAATAACAAAGAGTGACAATATCCAAGATAAAATTTGAAGATACACAAGATGAAAAATCTTTACCAACCAGAACCTAAAACTTATTATAGAAAGAGCTATAATTAGAAAGAGCAAGTGGTTGGTGGAGGAATAAAAAGACCAGAGGAACAGATCCAAGCATATATGGAGACATGAAGAGTGACAAAGGTGGAATTTGTGGATCAGTGAAGACAGATGTGAAAAAGTACAACCAACAAAGAATGTTGATACATTTACTGTATTAAAACTGAAACTTCTGGGACACCTGGGTGGCTCAGTAGGTTAAACATCTGCCTTCAGCTCAGGTCATGATCCCAGGGTCTAGGATCGAGCCCCACATTGGGCTCCCTGCTCAGCAGGGAGCCTGCTTCTCCCTCTCTCTCTGCTGCTTCCCTTGCTTGTACTCTTTCTGTCAAATAAATAAATAAAATCTTTAAAAAAAACAACAACAAAAAACCCCTGAAACTTCTCTTTATCAAAATACACAATAAAAAAGTAAATAAATAAATAAGCTACAGACTTGAAGAATATATTTGCAGTGTTCCTGGCTGACAAAAGATTCACACCCAGGTTGTACAGAGTTCTATATGTTAATAAGGAAAAACAAAAACAATGGTCCAGAAAGAATTTTCAAGTGTAAAATGGGTATACCACAAAGGAGTAAACCTCAGGTCCTTCTTCACGTAGGAAATAGAAAGTCCCAAGAGACTTCCCTCAACTCAAATACCAAAAATAATCCAGAAACACTGTAACGCTGTAGCTTTTCCGAACCATGAGCAAGAGTTGAGGTGTAAAAGGAATGTGAGTTACATTCCAAAAAGTGATGAGCCAGCATAGGACAGGAAAACGGCACAGCTGTCCTCATGCCTGGCAGAACACCGGGAGAAGGAGAACCCCATCACAGATGGGAGCAGGGAGAAATTAATTAAAGCTTTAGTGAACTTGGAACAGCCATGTGTGAGCTGGTACAATGGATTACAATCTAAGGAGCACCAGCCACAGAGCATGTCTACATCTACCTGCCAACTGTCTCCCAGGGGTTTACATCAAAGCTTTGCTCAGGGGACAGAGAGCAAAGGATGAGGGCTGAGAGGCACTTCCTCTGTGAGGCACATGGGGCCTCCCCCGAGTTCATGACAGTTGCTCACTAAAGGTGGCAGGACAGTAAGCTGAGAGAGACAAATCACAGACACCCCAGACAGGAGGGACGGGGGCAGGAAAAACCCCTCTGAGGCACTCAGGGTGGAGGAACATCTCCTGAGGCACAGAAGGCTTGGGGTAGCACTGGGGGAGGAAGACAACCTCCCAGGAATACAAAAAGCTAGAAGCCAGGCTGTAAAGCAGAGAGAAATCTTCCATGGTCCAGAAAGCTGGCAGCTCAGCTTAAGTGGAAAGAGGTTTCCAAAATCCCACCAGTGCTCAGTCTCTGAGCACAACAGAAAGGGAAGTCCTGACCCCAGGGTCAAAACATTTGAAGCCAGAGGTGCACTGAGTCAAATTAAACTCTTAAAAAGCTGAGATCCCACCCAGCTAGAGATCAGATTACGTCAGTCTGTTACCTGTTAGTCTGTAAACATCCACTTTTCTGGACATAAATATTACTTAATTCTACATCTCTTATTCTTGGTCAAAATCTCTTTGGGTGCAACAAAATATTACAAAACACACAAAAAAATTAAAAAAATATTTATGGTTGAGGAAATTGTCTATGGCAGCACATAAAGACCTGGCCCAGAAGGTGGATTTATCAGACACTTTAAAATAATTTCAACAGAGGTGACTATAAAAATTGAGCCAAATGGAAAAGTTAGATAGAATGGATCCATCAGAAATAAGGGGCCATTAGATGGGTCTAAGAACAAACTTGATTAAAATCAGGTAATTTTAAGTCAGGGAAATAGGAAGATCCAAACTGAAATACACACACATGCAAAAACAAGGGACAGAAAAAACACCAGAAGCTTCAAGGTCAGAGGGATGACATCAGTGGATAGATGTTTTCATAGAAAAAGAGGAGAGAGAAGAAGAAGAACAATTTGAAAGGAAAATGAATAAGAGGTTGCATGAACCCCAAGAAGGGTAAATACAATGAAACCAGGTCTAGGCATATGAGAGTCAAACATCTCAAAGCCAAAGAGAAAGAGAAGCATGGAACAGAGGGTAGGAAGGCGTACAGGATGGCAGTTAGGTACAGTAAACTCTCCCATGAAGGCAGCTGACTTCTCACTAAGAACAACAGAGACCAGAAGACAGTAGAGTATGTTTAATGTGCTGGAAAAAACAACAACAACAACAACAACCCATCAGTCAACTGAAAACACATCCAATAAAAATATCATTCATTAAAAAAGGCAAAATAAAAACATTCCCAGAAAAATGTTGAGAGAATTAGTCTTTAGCATACCTGCATCTAAGGAATACTAAAAGAAGCTGAGCTAAAAGAAGGCTCTACGGAAATGATACCAGATGGAAGACCAGATCTGCAAGAAGGAATGAAGAACACCAAAAAGAATGACATTTTGGTAAATATAAAATATATAAAAATTTTTTTCAAAAAAAAATCACATACCGACCTGTCAATGTAATATATATTTATTTATATTACACACATATTTAAAAGCCATCAACTATTTAAAATGAAATAATGACTGTGGGACTTAAGAGCACATATGGAAACAGGGGCACCTGGGTGGCTCATTAGGTTAAGCATCTGACTCTTGATTTTGGCTCAGGTCATGATCTCAGGGTTGTGAGACTGAGGCCCATGTCAGGCTCTGTGCTCAGTGTGGAGGCTGCTTAAGATTCTCTCCCTCTTTCTGTCCCTCTCCCCCCTCTCTAAAAAGAAAAAAAAAGAGCACATATGGAAACATACTATAGGACAAAAAAGGCCAAGGGCAGGAGGGGGTCAGCGATATCTTAATAGTGTAAGGTTGCTAATTCAGACTATAATAAAATTTGAAGGCAGACTGTGATAACTTAAAGATGTATAAATTAATCTCTAGCCATTAAAAAGAGGTATAGGTAAAAAGTCAATACAGATGATAGAGTGGAATAAAAAACTACATTATTCAGCCGGTAGAGAGCAGAAAAAGATAATAATGAATGGGATAAATATTAAACAAATACCAAAATAGGAGACTTAAATCCAACCATATGAGTAGCTACCTTAAATCCAAATTGTACTAAATATTCCAGGTCAAAAGGAAGAAATTGTCAGAATGAATAACAAAGCAAAACCCAACTACATGGTGATTATAAGAAACACACTTTAGGGGCACCTGGGTGGCTCAGTCAGTTGTTGGTCTGACTTGGTTTCAGCTCAGGTCATGATCTCAGGATTGTGAGACTGTGTGTGGAGCCTGCTTGGGATTCTCTCCCTTTCCCTCTTACTCCCTCCTTGCCCCTCTCCCCACTCATGTGCTGTCTCTCTCTCCTTCTCTCTAAAATAAATAAATAAGATCATTAAAAAAAGAAACACTTTACATGAAAGCCAAGAAAACTTAAAGTAAAAGGGTAAAAATATGTATAATGAAAATCTCACCTTAAAATAAATGTAACATATTTTATATCAGACAAAGCAGACTTAAAGTAAAGAATATTACTTGAGATAAAGAAGACATTTCACAATGATAAAAGGATAAATTCTCCAAGAAAACATGGCAATTCTGAGTATGTATGCACCTAATAAACGAGCTTCAAGATGCATGAAACAATCTGCTAAAATTAAAGAGAGAAATAGACAAATTCACAAATATATGTGCAGATTTTAACAGCCTTTCTCAGTAATTTTTAAAACAAACAGACCAAAGAATCAAGGATTAAGAAGCCTTTAACAAATAATTAACTGATTTGACCTGATTGCCATTTGTAGAATGCCATGTTCAGTAGCTCAGAACACTTCTTCATTCCAAGTGCATGTGGAATATCCACCAAGATGAACCACATCATAGGCCATAAAATAAGCCTAAATAAATATCAAAGGGTTGAAATTAAATAGGCTATATTCTTTGATCATCACAGAATTAATGAGAAGGCAATAACAGAGAATGCTCTGGAAAACCATTTGCAACAACATGGATGGAGCTAGAGGGCATTATGCTAAGTGAAATAAGTCCATCAGAGAAAGACAAATACATGATTTCACTTATATGTGGGATTTAAGAAACAAAGAGCAAACAAAGGAAAAGAGTCAAACAGACGGACTCTTAAATACAGAGAACAAACTGGTGGTTGCCAGAGGGGAGGCAGGAGGGGGAGGGGTAAAATAAAGGGGTTTAAGTGTACACTTACCATAATGGGCACTGAGTAATGTATAGAATTGTTGAATCACTATATTGTATGTCTGAAACTAATATAACCCAGTATGTTAATATACTTCAAAGAAACAAACAAATAAGTAAACAATGCACCCATACACTCATCAACTACTCAACCCATCATATAAAGAAGAAATGACAAGGGGGGCGGAGCAAGATGGCGGAGGAGTAGGAGACCTGGATTTCGTCTGGTCTCAGGAATTCAGCTGGATAGGGATCGAACCATTCTGAACACCTACGAACTCAACAGGAGATCGAAGAAGAGAGTAGCAACAACTCTCTGAACAGAGAAGCGACCACTTACTGGAAGGTAGGACGTGCGGAGAAGTGAATCCGAGGCGATCTTCGGGAGGATAGACGGCGGGGGAGGGGGCCTCCGTCGGCCGCTTCTGGCAAGTGCTAGAGCCGCGGAGCACAAAATCGGAACTTTTAGAAGCCGGCTCCGCTGAGGGACATCGCTCCAGTGGCTAAGCGGGGGGTGGAACCCTCGCAGGACAGTGTGGTCTCAGGACCCTCGGGGTCACAGAAAAACCGGGGGTGCCTGAGTGCAGCAGAGCTCCCAGGTATTGAAGTGGGGAAGCCGGCTGCAGAGACGGAGCCGAGGCGCGGGCTCTCAGCTCGGGGTGGCCATAAACTGTGATCTGCGGCCCAGTCGGGCCACTGCTCCTCCAGCAGGGACCCAACAGGCGGCAGAGCCGGGGAGACTCCCCTTCCTCCCTGGGGAGGAGCGGCGCGGGAGCGCACCGCAAGGATCTGCCGGGTTTGGAGACTCCACACGGGGTCGGGTGCCAGAGATAGAAATGCTCAGTCACAGGCCAGGTGAGCATGGAGTGCAGCCAGAGACCAGGGAGATGGGAGTGACTGCTCTTCTCTGGGGGCGCACTGAGGAGCAGGGCCCCGAGTTCTTAGCTCCTCCGGGCGGAGATTGGGAGGCCACCATTTTCACGCTGGTCCTCCAAAGCTGTACCGAGAGCTTGCAGGGAACAAAAGCTCCTGAGAGCAAACCCGAGCAGCTTGCTTAGCCCGGACCAACGAGGGCGGGGCAATTCCGCCTCCAGCAAAGACATTTGGGAACCACGGCAACAGGCCCCTCCCCCAGAAGTTCAGCACAAACAGCCAGCAAGCCAAGACAAAATTTAGCGATCAAGGAGAACGGGAGAACTCAAGTGGTAGGGGAATACGGCACATAGAAATCATGGCTTTTTTTTTTTTTCCAATGATTCATTAGTTTTTCAAAGTTAATTTTTTTAACTGTTTTTTTTAACTTTTATTTATCCCTTTTTAAACCAACATCCTATCAATCCCTTTTTTAAAAAAAACATTTTTTATTTTTCATTTTTAGAGTCATATTTTATTCCTTCATAGTAGTTACCCTTATTTTTGGCATATATATGTAAGTTGTTCTCTCTTTAAAATTTTAAGATACAGTTTCTTCTAACAGATCAAAATATACCCTAAATCACTAGTGTATGGCTTTGTTCTAGTCTCCTGCCTGATCACATTCTCTCCCTTTTTTTTTTCCTTTTTTTAAATCTTCTTCTTTCTTTTTTCAAACAAATTCTTATCTTATCAATTCCTTTTATAAAATCTTTTATAATTTTCATCTTTACAATCATCTTCCATCTCTTCATTGTATCAACCCTTAATTTGTACATATATAAGTCTTTCATCCTTTAAAATTTTAGGAGGCACTTTTTTCTAACAGACCAAAATCGCCCAAAATCTACTGTGTAGCACTGATCTATGCACTAGCCTAATCATATTTGATCATATTCTTTTTTTTTGTATTGTTCTCTGTTTTTGTTTTTATCTTTTTCTTTTTTTTTTCTTTCTCTTTCTTCTTTCTTTCTTTCCCTTCCTTTTCCCCTGCTTTCAGATCTTTTCTGATTTGTATAGAGTATATTTGCAGGAGACGTTGTTAACCTGTTAGCATTTTGTTCTCTCATTCATCTATTCTCCTCTGGACAAAATGACAAGACGAAAAAAAATCACTCCAGCAAAAAGAACAAGAGATAGTACCGTCAGCCAGGGACCTACTCAATATGGACATTAGTACGATGTCGAACCTAGAGTTCAGAATCATGACTTTAAAGATACTAGCTGGGCTTGAAAAAACCGTGGAAGTTATTAGAGATACCCTTTCTGGAGAAATAAAAGAACTAAAATCTAACCAAGTCGAAATCAAAAAGGCTATTAATGAGGTGCAATCAAAAATGGGAGCACTAACTGCTAGGATAAATGAGGCAGAAGAGAGAATCAGTGATATAGAAGACCAAATGATGGAAAATAAAGAGGCTAAGAAAAAGAGAGAGAAACAACTACAGGATCACGAGGGCAGAATTCGAGAGATAAGCAATACGATAAGACGAAACAACATTAGAATAATTGGGATCCCAGAAGAAGAAGAAAGAGAGAGAGGGGCAGAAGGTATATTGGAGCAAATTATAGCAGAGAACTTCCCTAATGTGAGGAAGGAACCAGGCATCAAAATCCAGGAGGCACAGAGAACCCCTCTCAAAATCAATAAAAATAGGTCAACAGCCCGACATCTAATAGTAACACCTATGAGTCTCAGAGACAAAGAGAATATCCTGAAAGCAGCTCGGGAGAAGAGATATGTAACTTACAATGGTAGAAACATTAGATTGGCAACAGACCTATCCACAGAGACGTGGCAGGCCAGAAAGGACTGACATGAGCTCTTCAGAGCACTAAACGAGAAAAATCTGCAGCCAAGAATACTATATCCAGCTAGGCTGTCATTGAAAATTGAAGGAGACATAAAAAGCT
The DNA here is from genome assembly GCF_037043125.1 of Eumetopias jubatus. Taxonomy (NCBI): domain Eukaryota; kingdom Metazoa; phylum Chordata; class Mammalia; order Carnivora; family Otariidae; genus Eumetopias; species Eumetopias jubatus. The sequence goes on along the minus strand of NW_028274808.1, from coordinate 196,947,689 downwards.
TCCAGGACAAACAAAAACTAAAGGAATTGGCAAACACGAAACCAGCCCTCCAAGACATATTGAAAGGGGTCCTCTAAGCAAAGAGAGAGCCTAAAAGCAGCATAGATCAGAAAGGAACACAGACAATATACAGTAACAGTCACCTTACAGGCAATACAATGGCACTAAATTCATACCTTTCAATAGTTACCCTGATTGTAAATGGGCTCAATGCCCCCATCAAAAGACACAGGCTATCAGATTGGATTAAAAAACAAGACCCATCAATATGCTGTCTGCAGGAGACTCATTTTAGACCCAAAGACACCCCCAGATTGAAAGTGAGGGGGTGGAAAACCATTTACCATGCTAATGGACACCAAAAGAAAGCTGGGGTGGCAATCCTTATATCAGACAAATTAGATTTTAAAACAAAGACTGTAATAAGAGATGAGGAAGGACACTATATCCTCCTTAAAGGGTCTATCCAACAAGAAGATCTAACAATTGTACATATCTATGCCCCAAACATGGGAGCAGCCAATTTTATAAGGCAATTAATAACAAAAGCGAAGAAACATATTGACAACAATACAATAATAGTGGGGGACTTTAACACCCCCCTGACTCAAATGGACAGATCATCTAAGCAAAAGATCAACAAGGAAATAAAGACTTTAAATGACACACTGGACCAAATGGACTTCACAGACATATTCAGAACATTCCATCCCAAAGCAACGGAATACACATTCTTCTCTAGTGCCCATGGAACATTCTCCAGAATTGATCACATCCTTGGTCACAATCAGGTCTCAACCGGTACCAAAAGATTGGGATCATTCCCTGCATATTTTCAGACCACAGTGCTTTAGAACTAGAACTCAATCACAAGAGGAAAGTTGGAAAGAACTCAAATACATAGAGGTTAAAGAGGATCCTACTAAAGAATGCATGGGTCAACCAGGAAATTAAAGAAGAATTTAAAAAATTCATGGAAACCACTGAAAATGAAAACACAACTGTTCAAAATCTTTGGGATACAGCAAAGGCAGTCCTAAGAGGAAAGTATATAGCAATACAAGCCTTTCTCAAGAAACAAGAAAGGTCTCAAATACACAACCTAACCCTACACCTAAAGGAGCTGGAGAAAGAACAGCAAATAAAGCCTAAACCCAGCAGGGGAAGAGAAATAATAAAGATCAGAGCAGAAATCAATGAAATAGAAACCAAAAGAACAGTAGAACAGATCAACGAAACTAGGAGCTGGTTCTTTGAAAGAATTAACAAGATTGATAAACCCCTGGCCAGACTGATCAAAAAGAAAAGAGAAATGACCCAAATCAACAGAATCATGAATGAAAGAGGATAGATCACAACCAACACCAAAGAAATACAAACAATTATAAGAACATATTATGAGCAACTCTATGCCAGCAAATTAGATAACCTGGAAGAAATGGGTGCATTCCTAGAGATGTATCAACTACCAAAATTGAACCAGGAAGAAATAGAAAACCTGAACTGACCTATAGCCACTAAGGAAATTGAAGCAGTCATCAAAAATCTCCCAACAAACAAAAGCCCAGGGCCAGATGGCTTCCCAGGGGAATTCTACCAAACATTTCAAGAAGACTTAATACCTATTCTCCTGAAACTGTTCCAAAAATTAGAAATGGAAGGAATACTTCCAAACTCATTTTATGAGGCCACCATTACCTTGATCCCCAAACCAAAGACCCCAACAAAAAGGAGAATTATAGACCCATATCCTTGATGAACATGGATGCAACAATTCTCACCAAAATACTAGCCAATAGGATCCAACAGTACATTAAAAGGATTATTCACCATGACCAAGTGGGATTTATCCCTGGGCTGCAAGGCTGGTTCAACATCCGCAAATCAATCAACGTGATACAATACATTAACAAAAGAAAGAACAAGAATCATATGATCCTCTCAATAGATGCAGAAAAAGCATTTGACAAAGTACAGCATCCTTTCTTGATCAAAACTCTTCAGAGTATAGGGATAGAGGGTACCTACCTCAATATCATAAAAGCCATCTATGAAAAACTTACAGCGAATATCATTCTCAATGGGGAAAAGCTGAGGGCTTTTCCCCTAAGGTCAGGAACGCGGCAGGGATGTCCACTCTCACCACTGCTATTCAACATAGTATTAGAAGTCCTAGCCACAGCAATCAGACAACAAAAAGAAATCAAAGGCATCCAAATCGGCAAAGAGGAAGTCAAATTCTGACTCTTTGCTGATGATATGATACTATATGTGGAAAACCCAAAAGACTCCACCCCAAAACTGCTAGAACTCATACAGGAATTCAGTAAAGTAGCAGGATATAAAATCAATGCACAGAAATCAGTGGCATTCCTATACACCGACAACAAGACAGAAGAGAGAGAAATCAAGGAGTCGATCCCATTTACAACTGCACCCAAAACCATAAGATACCTAGAAATAAATTTAACCAAAGAGGCAAAGGATCTGTACCCAGAAAACTATAAAATACTCATGAAAGAAATTGAAGAAGACACAAAGAAATGGAAAAACGTTCCATGCTCATGGATTGGAAGAACAAACATTGTGAAGATGTCAATGCTACCTAGAGCAATCTACACATTCAAGGCAATCCCCATCAAAATACCATCCACTTTTTTCAAAGAAATGGAACAAATAATCCTAAAATATTTATGGAATAAGAAGAGACCCCGAATCGCCAGAGGAATGTTGAAAAAGAAAAGCAAAGCTGGCAGCATCACAATTCCGGACTTCCAGCTCTATTACAAAGGTGTCATCATCAAGACAGTAATGTACTGGCACAAAAACAGACACATAGATCAATGGAACAGAATAGAGAGCCCAGAAATGGACCCTCAACTCTGGTCAACTCATTTTGACAAAGCAGGAAAGAATGTCCAGTGGAAAAAAGACAGTCTCTTCAACAAATGGTGTTGGGAAAATTGGACAGCCACATGCAGAAGAATGAAACTGGACGATTTCCTTACACCACATACAAAAATAGACTCTAAATGGTTGAAAGACCTAAACGTGAGACAGGAGTCCATCAAAATCCTAAAGGAGAGCACAGGCAGCAACCTCTTCGACCTCAGCTGCAGCAACTTCTTCCTAGAAACATCGCCAAAGGCAAGGGAAGGAAGGGCAAAAATGAACTATTGGGATTTCATCAAGATAAAAAGCTTTTGCACAGCTAAAGAAACAGTCCACAAAACCAAAAGACAACCGACAGAATGGGAGAAAATATTTGCAAATGACCTATCAGATAAAGGGCTAGTATCCAAAATCTCTAAAGAACTTATCAAACTCAACACCCAAAGAACAAATAATCCAATCAAGAAATGGGCAGAGGACATGAACAGACATTTTTCCAAAGAAGACATCCAAATGGCCAACAGACACATGAAAATGTGTCTGCCAACATCGCTCGGCATCAGGGAAATCCAAATCAAAACCTCAAGGAGATACCACCTCACACCAGTCAGAATGGCTAAAATTAACAAGTCAGGAAACGACAGATGTTGGCGGGGATGCGGAGAAAGGGGAACCCTCCTACACCATTGGTGGGAATGCAAGCTGGTGCAACCCCTCTGAAAAACAGTATGGAGGTTCCTCAAACAGTTGAAATTAGAGCTACCATACGATCCAGCAATTGCACTACTGGGTATTTACCACAAAGATACAAATGTAGGGATCCGAAGGGGTACGTGCACCCCAATGTTTATAGCAGCAATGTCCACAATAGCCAAGCTGTGGAAAGAGCCAAGATGTCCATCGACAGATGAATGGATAAAGAAGATGTGGTCCATATATACACAATGGAATATTATGCAGCCATCAAAAGGAATGAGATCTTGCCATTTGCAAGGACGTGGATGGAACTGGAGGGTGTTATGCTGAGTGATATAAGTCAGTCAGAGATAGACATGTATCATATGACCTCACTGATATGAGGAATTCTTAATCTCAGGAAACAAACTGAGTGCGGCTGGAGTGGTGGGGGGTGGGAGGGATGGTGTGGCTGGGTGATAAACATTGGGGAGGGTATGTGCTATGTTGAGCGCTGTGAATTGTGCAAGACTGTTGAATCACAGATCTGTACTTCTGAAACAAATAATGCAGCATATGTTAAGATAAAAGAAAAAGAAGAAGATAGCAGGAGGGGAAGAATGAAGGGCAGTAAGTCGGAGGGGGAGATGAACCATGAGAGACGATGGACTCTGAAAAACAAACTGAGGGTTTTAGAGTGGAGGAGGGTGGGGGGATGGGTTAGCCTGGTGATGGGTATTTAAGAGGGCACATTCTGCGTGCAGCACTGGGTGTTATGCACAAACAATGAATCATGGAACACTACATCAGAAACTAATGATGTAATGTATGGTGATTAACATAACAATAAAAAATTAAAAAAATTAGAAATGACAAGGAAAAATTTTAAATACTTTGAACTTAATGAAATGAAAAATAACACATTATTTTGTGTAGCTAAAGCAGTGTCTAGAGGTAAATACACAACCTTAAAGCCTTGTATTAGAAAAGACAAAAGGTGTGAAATCCATGCTGTTTCCACCTGAAGAAGCTAGAAAGGAGGAGCCAATTAAATCCAACATAAGGAGGAGAAAGGAAATAAGAAAATTAAAAGAAACAATTAAATAGAAAGGAGATGAAATAGAGAAAACAAGTCAAAAGATCTTTATTTGAAATGATTAATAAAACTGAAACATTCGTAGCAACATTGATCCAGAGGGGATGGGACAGAACGTGTTAATTACCATCAAGAATTAAAGAGGGAATACTACAGGTTGTAAAAACATTAAAAAATGTAAGGGAATATTATGAACAACTTTATGCCAATAAGTTTGACAACTTGGATAAAATAGGCATATTTCTTTTTTTAAATTTAATTTAATTTTATTATGTTATATTAGTCACCATAGAATATTAAAAATACAACTTACCAAAACTGACACAAGAAGAAATGGAAAACCTCCATAAATAAATTTATTTTTTAATTAAAACAAATCCTGCAAAGAAATTTCTAGGACTAGATGGCTTCACAGGCAAATCTGAACAAATATTTGTGGAAGACACAATACTAGTCCTCCATAAATTCTTCCATAACCAAAGGAGGAGGCATTTCTAAATTCATTTTATGAGGCCAGCATAACTTGGGTATCAGAACTTTAAAAAGATATTAAAAGACAAGAAATTACTGATAAATGTCCACATGAACATAGGTAGAAAAATACTTTAATAATGTTTGGAAATTGAATCTAGCAAAAGGGATAATATAACAAGACCAAGTGTGGTTTTCCTAGTAATGCAAGGTTTTTTTTTTTTTAACATTCAAATTCTAATCAATGTAATTCACCATATTATTAGGTTAAAATAGAAAAGCTATATGACCATCTCAATACATGCAGAAAAAAATATTTGTCAAAATTCAATATCCAATTCTGATCTTTGCAAAGGAGCAGAAGGGATAATCCTCAATCTGATAAAATGCATCCATGAAAAACCTATGGCTGATATCATTCTTAAGGGTGCAAGACTGAATGTTTTCCCCTAATATCAAAAACAAGGCAAAGATGTCTGCTATTACCACTTCTATTCAACACTGCACTGAGCATTCTAGCCCATCCAAAAGGGCAAAATATCACCACCACCACTATGACTACTACAATAAAATTGAAAAACACACAGATTGGGGAAAAAATAGTAAATTGTCCTTAGTGACAGATGACATGTATGTAGAAAACCATATAGAAATTACAAAGAATGAAAACAAACACTAGAACGAACGCATTAATTTAGCAAGCCTGTAAGATACCAGGACATTATTCAAATGTCAGTTTATTCCATATACTAGCAACCAACGATTGAAAGTGAAAGAGAAGATGACATAATAACAATTTTAAAAACATGAAAATAGGAATAAATTATAAAAAGATGTGCAAGGTCTCTTTCCCAAAACTACTAAAAAATACTGAAAAAAAATTAAAGAAAGTCTAAATAAATGGAGAGATACATTTTCGTGGACTGAAAGGCTCAATGTTAGCAAAATGATGCATGGATTTTACTCAATCCCAGCATATATAAAGGACTTCTACAAATCAACAAAAACAAAAGATAACTTCACAAGTAATGGTTGAAAGCAATTTAAAACAGTAACAAAATATTTCACACTATCACATTGGCGAAAAGAAAATTTGACAATAGCATGTGTTGACAAGAATATGGAGCAACAGGAACTAAGCATTCTAGAAGTAATACGAACTGGTAAAACCACTTTGGAGGCAACTGGCATTATCAGATAATGTTAAATGCTGCTGTACTATAGGACCTAGCAATCTTATTTTCTGTCATAAACATATAAACATAGAGAAACACTAATTCACAAACACACACAAGCAGCATGTATTAAGTTCATAATGGCATTACCATAATAACAGAAAACTGGAAACAACACAAGTACTCTCCAGTAGGAGAATGGATAAATATGTCGTGATATTTTCATATGACAAGATCTTTGTAGCAATAAAAATGAATAAACCTCCAAACACAAAACAACAACAAAGCTAGTTGAAAAAGTTTCCTGCTTATGATACCATTTATGTAACATTTAAAAATATGCAAACCATACCACATGTTGCTTAGTGATACTTCCAAATATAGAAAAGTAATATAAACTTTACAGTTGGGTGGCTCTTTGATCATGTTTCATATCTGCCACCCTCAATGATTTCTTAAGGAAGGTGAAGGGGATACTAGTGTTTTTGTTTTGTTTTGATTTTGTAAGTCTGAATTGGAATAATGATACATTTCTTGCAGTATTTTTTCAAGTTCAAGGAAGAGAATATATGAAAAAGCACATGGCACACATAAGTACTCAATAGATATTTGTTGATTTGATAATTGAGTCTTAGAAATAACTACAAATTAAGACTTTCAGGATAAAAATTTCTGCAATTCATCTTTTAATAAGGTTAACATGTTAAAATCTATAATAAGTATAAAAAGATGACTGCTTACTTATTATAAGTAAAATTATAAGATAGGAATTAATTTGATTATTTGAGCCAAGAGATGTTTAAGAGCTAAGCAAAATTTCTCCACTTCATTTTTTTTCTGTTTCTTGATGGATATAGTTACAAATTAACTTAATTTTCTTAAAATTCAAGTATAATTCACATACAGGGTTATATTTCATGTGTACAATATAATGATTCAACAATTCTATACATTAGTCAGTGGTCATCATGGTAAATGTACTCTTCATCCCCTTCACCTACTTAACCCATCCCCCCACCCACCTCCCCTCTGGTAAACATCAGTTTGTTCTCTGTATTTAAGAGGCTGTTTCTTGTTTGTCTCTTTTTTTTTTCTTTGTTCATTTGTTTCATTTCTTAAATTCCTGGATAAAGAAGATGTATATATATACACAATGGAATATTACTCAGCCACAAAATGAAACGAAACAGAGGATCATAGGGGAAGGAAGGGGAAAATAAAATAAAACAAAATCAGAGAGGGAGACAAACCATAAGAGACTCTTAACTCTTATGGAGTAAACTGAGGGTTGCTGGGGGGATGGGGTAACTGGGTGACGGGCATTAAGGAGGGCACATGATGTAATGGATGTAATGAGCACTGGGTGTTACATAAGACTGATGAACACTGCTCCAGCCACTAAGTAGGTGAGCCATGGCTCCTGTCTCCAGCGAGCTTCTAGTCTATCAGGTTACAGAGAAGTACACAATTGCAACACCACCTGCTAAGTGCTGTGAAGGAGATGAAACACAGATCAAGATGGGGGCACAAATCAATTGGGCAGCCTCAGGGAAAGCAAGCCTCCAGGAGGAGGTGAAGAGTGGAGAGGTTCACCTTACAGAGAATGGGGAGTCCAGACAAAGGGAACAGACAAGAGAAAGTCATGGAGGTGTGAAAGAGCACAATGCACTGGAACAGACTATGTCGTTCATATTGCTGGGACCAGATGTACAGTTGGGGAGTGAAGTTGGAGAAAAAGAGAACAGAGTCTAACCTTCAGTGTAACCCAAAAAAGAAAACCCTGCCTCTGATTTATTACAGCCATATAAATAGTTTGATAGTCAACACCCAACTTTCTTTAAGCTATAGAATAACATTTATTTTATAACCCATTTCATATTAAACATTTTAAATAGGTATGCATATATGTATACAGAAAAAGGTCTATAACTATAAAATGATCTCTTAACAGTGATTATTTCCTAGGGACTCAATTACACGGTAATTTTGATTTCTACTTTGTGTATTTCTTTGTTATATATTTTGTATATATTATATATATTTTTTATTATATATTACATATTTTGTATACACTTTTTAAGTTTTTCTTTCTTTTTTTTAAATTTTATTATGTTATGTTAGTCACCATACAATACATCATTAGTTTTTGATGTAGTGTTCCATGATTCATTGTTTTCGCATAACACCCAGTGCTCCAAGCAGTACGTGCCCTCCTTAATACCCATCACCGGGCTAACCCATCCCCCCACCCCCCTCCCCGCTAAAACCCTGTTTGTTTCTCAGAGTCCATAGTCTCTCATGGTTCATCTCTCCCTCCGATTCCCCCCCTTCATTTTTCCCTTCCTTCTCCTAATGTCCTCCATGTTATTCCTGATGTTCCACAAATAAGTGAAGCCATATGATCATTGACTTTCTCTGCTTGACTTATTTCACTTAGCATAATCTCCTCCAGTCCCATCCACATTGATGTGAAAGTTGGGTATTCATCCTTTCTGATGGCTGAGTAATATTCCATTGTATATATGGACCACATCTTCTTTATCCATTCATCTGTTGAAGGGCATCTCGGCTCTTTCCACAGTTTGGCTACTGTAGACATTGATGCTATGAACGTTGGGGTTTGTTGTTATTTCTTTTTTTTAATTTTATTTTATTATGTTATGTTAGTCACCATACATTACGTCATTAGTTTTTGATGTAGTGTTCCATGATCCATTGTTTTCGTATAACACCCAGTGCTCCAAGCAGTACGTGCCCTCTTTAATACCCATCACCGGGCTAACCCATCCCCCCACCCCCCTCCCCTCTAGAACCCTCAGTTTGTTTCTCAGAGTCCACAGTCTCTCATGGTTCATCTCCCCCTCTGATTTTTTTACATGTTAACAGAAATCGAATACTTTTATTTAAAAAAAACTATCTTCCAAAATAAAACAATGTAGTGAAAAGAATGGATCTTTTCAACATTTTGCATTTTTGCAAGTTGCTTTCTTGTCTGTCTCTTAGAAGATCGCTGGACTTTCCTATCTCCTTGTATTTAATTTGTTATTTTGGTTGAAGTATTTGAAAAAAATCCAGCTTAACATAAATACATATGAATATTTTTAAAGTATCTTTCAGATAATTGAGGATGTTCACCTATGATATTAAACTATACAATTGGATATACTTTTTAAAAATCTGAGTATAGTTGACACGCAATGTTACATTAGTTTCAGGTGTGCCACATAGTGATTCAGCTTCTCTATATGTTACCTGTGCCCACCCACGAGTGTGGCTGCCACCTGTCACCATACAACACTCTTACAGTATCACTGACTCTGTTCCCTGTGCTGGGTCTTTTGTTCCCACAACTTATTCATTCTATAACTGGAAGCCCGTGTCTCCCACTCCCCTTCACCCATTTAGTCCCTCTGCCCCCACCTCACCTCTGGCAACCAACATTGTGTTCTCTGTATTATGGGCCTATTTCTGTTTTTTGTTCATTTGTTCATTTGTTTTATTTTTTAGATTCCACAAATGAGTGAAATCATATGGTAATTGACTTTTTAACTTGCCTTTGAGTCTTTTTCCCACAACACCTGCATCACTCCTCTGGATGGCCTGAGAATTGGTGCCACCGGCAGGCTCAGCCCTGCCTGGCACCTGAGCGGGCAGGATGTCTCTGCACATGCTTAGCATCTCTATCTGAAGAGCCCTAAAATCAATCTCTCTCTCCAGACCTCCTATCTCCAGAATGCTTAGCAGGACTCAGAGCCTGGTACTTCATTATGGCCATACTGCCCCACAGGGCTGAATCCTGTTACCCATAACCATCCCTCCATCCTCAGACTACAAGCCCAGTACTACCAGTAGAGGATACATCATCTGGAAAGATACAATGCTGCCCTCCTGCCTCTGTCAGTCACTTGACATTTGTCCTCTGGTAAACCTAACCTTAACCCCAATTCACTCCAATCCATTATTCACCCAGCAGCCAGAGAAAGTTTTTTAAAGGAAAATATGATCTTCTCTCTTTGCTAGTTAAAACCTTCCAATGGTATCCCAGAATAAAATCCAGACACCTGTCCCTGCTCACTTCTCCTCTATCTCTCCCTCTCCCTGTCTTCAGTGCTTGGCTTCAGTAACACCAATCCTTCATTATGCTCTCATTTTGGGTCTTTCATATGCTGTTCTTGAAGCTTAAAATATACTCTCACCCCAAAATGCCTTCTTTGGTTAATCTATCCCTCATCCTTCAAGACTAAGGATAAACATCATGTTTTCTAAATACCTCCAACACTTCCCACAAAGCATTAAGCAGTTCCTTCTCTTTTTCCATAGTATCTTTGTCATTTTCTGTTGTAGCACTCAATTTATTCCTTATAATTAATCACTCATCCATATTCCCCACTAGGCTTTGAACTTCTTGAGATCAGGGACACTGGCATATTCCTATCTGCATCCTATGATGCTGGCACAATCCCTGGCATACATTTAGAGCTGAGTACATACTTGTCAAATGAATGAATGAATGAATGAATGAATGATTTATCATGGCCTCCTTCTAGATGCTATCTCCTTCCACTTAAGTCATGCCTTAGTCTATGACATCCAGTGGACACTCACTGGGCACCACCAGGACCAGTGATGGATGTGTGTCCATTTCCCCAATCCCATCCCACCCAGGCTTGCCTTCCTCCTCTCACACTGGCCTGAGAGGTCACTCTACCCACAGACCAGGTGTTCTGGTCATCTCCATCCCACTACTATGCCATCTGACTTGCCTTAGTCTCCCCTTACTAAAAGAGAGGATTCAATTCCTTAAACATAATTTATGGCCCCTTCTCACACTTTATCTTCCTTCAGTGCAATGTCCTAACATGAAGCTCCCTAGGGTTGACCCCATTCCTTCCATGATGGTCTGTACAGAGCAAAACCCTGAGACCTTCATTTGTTTGCTACTTCTTTACCCCTCCCCTGGAGGCCTGACGCCTGCCTCCTCTGTGCACACGTATGAACCTTTACAATGCCTCCTGCAGACATCAACTACAAATATGTGCTAACCTGTCTGCTGACCTGTCTGTGTCCATCACTAGACAAGGCTCCTTAATTTAATACTCAGCCAAGAAGGCTTGTTGAGTGCTGGCCTCACCATGGCAGGTAGGGCTCACATGTAATTCCTCTGTTTCCAGAAGGTCACCAGTGCCTGACAGGAGGAGATGTCAGAACATGTTTACTGAGTGAATGAATCAGTAAGCACCTACTGGGCAATGACTGTGTGTGGCAATGTTTTTATAGAATTAAATGTTTTCTGAACTATTTCCAAGTCAGGTCTTCCCACCATTTTCTGGGCAATTAATTGCTTGGTTCTAAATGCTGAACTTTATATTTATTACAATGAAACTGCCAGGTTTGAACCTAGGATTTAAGCCAAAACAGACATAAGTAAATCTCGATTTTTCTAACCACAGTTTTAAAAATCCTTTTAAAAAGGATGTCACTCAAACCTTGAATTATGGTCCCCCAAAACACATGTCCATGTGAAATCTGTGAATGTGAACTCATTTGGAAAGAAGAGTGCTTGCAGATGTAATTAAGTAAAGGATCTCATGGTAAGATCATCCTGAATGAGCGTGGGCTCAAAATCCAATGAAGTATCTTCATGAAAGACAACAAAGAAGAAAAGAAACAACATGGCCATGGAAATACAGAGGCAAAGATGGGGCGATGCGGCCATGAGCCCAGGAGCACCTGGAGCCCCAAAAGCTGGGAGAGGCAGGAGAGAGCCTCCTCTGGAGCCTCAGAGAGAGCACAGACATGCTGACCCCTTGATTTCAGACTCTGCCCTCTGCAACCGTGTGAGAAACATATCTGTTGTTTTGCCACATGCAGCATGTGGTATGGCGGCCATAGGAAACCAGTCCAATGTTTTGTGCTTCCTTCCATGTTTCTAACAAAGAATCACACAATCACAGAATGTGAGCTTAAAAAACCTTGGATATTTTAAATTAAACTCTTTCCTTTTTTAATTCTTTACTTAAACTCAATTTAGTTAACATCAGGGGTAGAATTTAGAATTCAGTTGCATATACCACCCAGTGCTCATGACATCATGTGCCCCTCCTTAATGCCCATCACCCCATTACCCGTTCTCCCATCCCCTCCCCTACAGCAACCCTCAGTTTGTTTCCTAGGATTAAGTGTCTCTTATGGTTTGCCTCCCCAATTTCATCTTATATTATTTTTCCTTCCCTTCCCCTATGTCCATCTGAATGAAATCATATGGTATTTGTCTTTCTCTGACTTATTTCACTTAGCACAGTACCCTCTAGTTCCATCCACATCGTTGCAAATGGCAAGATTTCATTCTTTTTGATGGCTGGGTAATATTCCATATTACTTCCTGAGATCAGGCACATCCCCCCCACACACACACACACCACTTCTTCTTTATCCATTCATCTGATGGAAATTTGGGCTTTTTCCATAGTTTGGCTATCGTGGACATTGCTGCTATAAACATTGGGTGCAGGTGCCCCTTCAAATAACTATGTTTGTATAGGATAAATATGTATAAGTGCAATTGCTGGGCCATAGGGTAGCTCTAGTTTTAACTTCTTGAGGAACCTCCATACTGTTTTCCAGAGTGGCTGTACCAGCTTGCATTCCCACCAACAGTGGAAGAGGGTTCCCCTTTCTCTGCATCCTTGCCAACATCTGTTGTTTCCTGACTTGTTCATTTTAGCCATTCTGACTGGTGTGAGGTGGAATCTCATTGTGGTTTTGATTTGGATTTCCCTGATCCTGAGTGATGTTGAACATTTCTTCATGTGTCTGTTGGCCATTTGTATGTCTTCTTTGGAGAAATGTCTTCTTCCCATTTCTTGACTGGATTTTTTGTTTTTTGGGGGTTGAGTTTGATAAGTTCTTTAGAGATTTTGGATACTAGCCCTTTATCTGATAAGACATTTGCAAATACCTTCTCCCATTGTGCAGGTTGTCTTTTGGTTTTGTTGACTGTTTCCTTTGCTGTGCAAAAGCTTTTTGTCTTGATGAAGTCCCAATAGTTCATCTTTGCCCTTGCTTCCCTTGCCTTTGGAGATGTGTCTGGCAAGAAGTTGCTGTGGCCGAGGATGAAGAGGTTCCTGCCTGTGTTCTTCTCTAGGATTTGGAATGATTCCTGTCTCACATCTAGGTCTTTCATCCATTTTGAGTGTTTTTGTGTACGGTGTAAGAGAATAGTGCAGTTTCATTCTTCTGCATGTGGCTGTCCAATTTTCCCAGCACCATTTGTTGAAGAGACTGTCTTTTTTCCATTGGATATTCTTTGCTGCTTTGTCAAAGATTAACTGACCATAGAGTTGAGGGTCCATTTCTGGGTTCTCTATTCTGTTCCATTGATCTATGTGTCTGTTTTTGTGCCAGTGCCATACTTGTCTTGATGATTACAGCTTTGAAATAGAGTTTGAAGTCTGGAATTGTGATGCCTCTGGCTTTGTTTTCTTTTAAAAAATTTTATTATTGAAGTATAGTTGACATACAGTGCAATATTAGTGTACAACATAGGGATCTGACAAATCTATACATTACAAAATGATCGCCATGATAAGTATAGTTATCATGTCACCAAAGTTATTTGGTTTTCTTTTATAACATTCCTTTGGCTATTTGAGGTCTTTTCTGGCTCCACACAAATTTAGGATTATTTGTTCCAGCTCTGTGAAAGAAGTTGATTGTATTTTGATAGAGATTGCATTGAATGTGTAGATTGCTTTGGGTAGCATAGACATTTTAACAATATTTGTTCTTCCAATTCATGAGCATGGAATGTTTTTCCATTTCTTTGTGTCTTCCTCAATTTCTTTCATAAGTGTTCAAATCCTTTTCCTCTTTGGTTAGGCTTATTCCTAGGTATCTTATGGTTTTTGGTGCAATTGTAAATGGGATCAATTCCTTGATTTCTCTTTCTTCTGCCTCATTGTTACTGTATAAAATGTAACTGACTTCTGTAGCATTGATTTTTTTATATCCTGCCACTGTGCTGAATTTCTGTATCAGTTCTAGCAATTTTTTTGCTGGAGTGTTTAAGGTTTTCTACATAGAAGATCATGATGTCTGTGAAGAGTGAAAGTCTGACTTCTTCTTTGCCAATTTGGTTGCCTTTTATTTCTCTTGTCTGATTGCTAAGGCATCTTCCAGTACTATGTTGAACAGCAGTGGTGAGAATGGACATCTCTGTTGTTTTCCTGACATTAGGGGAAAAGCTCTCTGTTCTTCCCCATTGAGAATGATATTCACTGTGGGTCTTTCATGTATGACCTTTATGATATTGAGGTATGTTCCCTCTATCCCTACAAGGCAGAGAGTTTTTATCAAGAAAGGATAGTATATTTTGTAAAATGCTTGATCAACAAAACTAGGATTTAGTTCTTTGAAAGAATTAATAAGATAAATAAACCCCTAGCCAGACTTATCAAAGATAAAAGAGAAAGGACCCAAATTAATAAAATCATGAATGAAGGAGAGATCACATCCAACACTTAAGAAATACAATTATTAGAGAATATTAAGAGCAATCATATGCCAACAAATTAGGCAACCTTTAAGAAATGGATGCATTCCTAGAAACATATAAATAACCAAAACTGAAACAGGAAGAAATAGAAAACCTGAACAGACACATACCCAGCAAAGAAACTGAATCAGTAATAAAAAAAGTCTTGCAACAAACCAGAGTCCAGGGTCAGATGGCTTCCAAGTGGAATTCTACCAAACATTTAAAGAACAGTATAGAGGTTCCTCAAGAAGTTAAAAATAGAGCTACCCTATGACCCAGCAATTGCTCTACTGGGTATCTATCTAAAGGATACAAACATAGTGACAGAAGGATCACTGCAGTTCCTTCCCATAGCCAAACTGTGGAAAGAGCCAAAATGTTCATCGACAGAGGAATGGATAAAGAAGATGTAGTGTGTGTGTGTGTGTGTGTGTGTGTGTGTACTCAGCCATCAGAAAGGATGAATACGTACCTTTTGCATCGATGTGGATGGAACTGGAGGGTATTATGCTGAGTGAAGTAAGTCAATCAGAGAAAGACAATTATCATATGGTTTCACTCATATGTGGAATATAAGAAACAGCACAGAGGATCATAGGGGAAGGGAAGGAAAACTGAATGGGAAAAAATCAGAGAGGGAGACAAACCATGAGAGACTCTTAACTCTTAGGGAACAAACTAAGGGTTGCTGGAGGGGAGGTGGGTGGGGGGATGGGGTAACTGGGTGAGGGACATTAAGCGGGGCACGTGATGTAATGAGCACTGGGTGTTATATGCAACTGATAAATTGTTGAACACTATGTCTGAGACTAATGATGTACTATATGTTGGCTAATTGAATTTAAATTAAAAAAAGAATTAATACCTATTCTTCTGAAACTGTTTCAAAAAATAGAAATAGAAGGAAAACTTCCAAACTCATTCTATGATCCCAGCATTACCTTGATCCCAGAACCAGACAAAGACCCCACCTAAAAAGGAGAATTATGGACCAATACCCCTGAGGAACATGGATGCAAAAAAGTCTCACCAAGATACTAGTTAATAGGATCCAACAGTACATTAAAAGGTTTATTCACCATGACCAAGTGGGATATATCCTGGGTGGCAAAGGTGGTTCAACATCCGCAAACCAATCAATGTGATACACCACATTAATAAAAGAAAGGACAAGAACCATATGATCCTCTCAATAGATGTAAATTAATCTCTTTCATTTTCAAATAAGAAAGCCAAAACCTAGAAAAAGAAATCTGTGGGGTGTAGACGGAAGGCCTCTAACTCTGAATGGACCCAGGTACTCTGATTCTCTTTCCATCTTTTCCAGGAAGGAATCCAGTGACTCTTGCCCAGAAAATTCACTTTAAATCCCCCACATCACCAAACATGCCACCAGGCAGTAGTGACATCCAGCACAGACCTCACCCTGACATGCTCATCTCTGGGGGAAAAGGGGACTCTGAAGTGATACATCCTCGGTGCACATGTGCTACTGTTTTTCTCTCCACGGCCACAACCCCCTCTCATTAAACCTCACATTTCGGATCCCACACACATTTCCTTTTTTCTTTTTAAGATGTCCTTTCCTTCAGCCTAGATTTGTTGTCTTCATATTTCTGGTAAGGCCTCAGAGAAAACATCTGCACACCCTTCATTCCTCAACAATTAAATCCAGCTGGGTCTGCAGAACTCATTGAAGAAGCCCGGTTTGTTCTTATTAATCTCCCTAGTGTGAAAACTCTTCACAGTAATGGATTACACGGAAGTAGGACATTAATAACGAACATTTGCAGATGTTTTCCTTGTTCACACAGCATTTTCACATCCAATACCTCACGTGATGCTCCCAACGCCCCCCCCCCCCCCGGGCAGCCTGAAGCAGGTGCTGCAGTGTTGGAGCGCCCTGGCTCTCGGATGTCGCAGTAGCTGTGATAAAAAGGGTCTGTATGCCCAGCACAACTGCCTATTTGCCCCTGGTGAGTTGCTAATGCAGGGGAACAGTCCACTCTCCTGATGGAGCTGTCAACCACAGTGTCCTGCCCCTGGCAGGGCAGTAGGGAGCTACCCTGACAGCCCAGCTAGCTAGCCAGATGATCCCATTGCTCTGGTCACAGGGAGTACCCCAGAGACGGGCACGGGACCAAGCCTGGCCAGAGAACACCCTTCTGGGGGCTGCAGAATTTGGCCTTTATTCAAGCTGGACATCCCTGGCAACTCCTGGAGCTTCTGAACAATCTCTTTTCTTCTTCCTGATTATGTGTTCCACATCTCTTCCTACAAACCAAGTTCAACAGAGAGCTTCCTGGAGCACAGTCAGTAACAAATGGTGTAAAGAACAGATGTTGTCCAGCTGCTCTGGCAAACTGCTTGAGAGTATCTATTTAACCTGAACTGAGTGCATTCCACCTGTGTGCCGTGACCCCGTGATCCCACTTCAAGGTATATACCCAACAGAAATGTGCATATGTTGGTACCAAGAGGCTTGTGGCAGAAAGTTCAGAGTGACACACTATTTGTAATAGCCCCAAAGTGGAAATAATTCCAAAAAGGCCCATCAATAGTAGAATGAATGAATAAATCATGGAGTATTCACAAAGTGAAATATTACATAGCAACCCTCAGGTTGCTGGAGGGGAGGTGGGTGGGGGGATGGGGTAACTGGGGGATGGGCATTGGGGGGCACTTGATGTAATGAGCACGGGGTATTATAGGCAACTGCTGAACTACTAAACTCTACCTCTGAAACTAATAATACAGTCAATGTTAATTAATTTTATTTTATTTTAAAGAGACAAAAACCAGACTTTATTTTTTTTCCACATGTGGCTGTTTTGTTGTTTCTGTTTTTGTTTTTGTTTTGGTGATGGGTATTAAGGAGGGCACGTATTGCAATGAGCATTGGGTGTTATATGCAAACAATGAATCATGGAATACCACATCAAAAAATGATTTTAAATAAAATAAAAAAATACTACATAGCAATGAGAACAAGTAATCTACAACTGCCTATGACAATACGGATGAACCTCAAAACACAGTGTTGAACAAAGTAATCCAGACACAAAGGCTCTGGCCCCATCCTATGTTCCAGGCGTGGTGCTATGTGTATTTTATCTACATCTCACACCTACTGTATGATTGCATTTATATAAGGTACATTTGCAGGAAAAGCCAGGACAGTGGCTATCTTTGGGGGACAGAGACCGGAAAGCATCCTGGGGGTGCTGATATGTTCTGTTTCTTGTTGTAGGTACTGATTATGTGGGTGTGTCCAGTTTTGAAAATTCTTTGAGCTATAAACTTCTCATGTGCACACTTTCTGTATGTATTTAATTTTTCTAAAAGCTAAATATTTTTTAAGATTTATTTATTTGAGAAAGGGAGAGAGAGAGAGAGAGAGTGTGTGTGTGTGTGTGTGTGTGTGTGTGTGTGCATGAGGTGGGGAAGGGCAGAGGCAGAGGAAGAGAGTCTCAAGCAGACTCCACACTGGGTGTGGAACCCAACACGGGGCTTGATCCCAAGATCACAAATTGAGCCAAAACCAAGAATCAGAGGCTTAACCGACTGTGCCACCCAGACACCCCTAAAAGCCAAACAGTTTCAAAGAAAGAACAAAGGCTATTATTCATCCAGGAAAACAGGAGACTAGGTGAGGAGACACAAATGTAGGTCTTTACATTATCTGAGAGAATGTCTGGTAGAAGAGGTTCAGGAGAGTGAACAAGGGGGACGGCTGAGTGTAAAGGTGAGATTTTGAGAATCAGAACTTCCCTAATACAAAGAGGCCGCCCTGAGAGGTGACTCCGTCCACCAACACAGCAGTTGACCCCCGGTAAGACTGCAGATGCTGCCACAGTCACCCCACGCCATCCCTGTCTCCCTGGAGTCTTCTGTTCTGTCTCCTCCTACTGACCTCTGCAGGGTCCTGTTGGATGTTCAGTTCTCCCTGCTGGCTTGAGGAGCTGTGTGTGACAGCGACAGGACTCCAGCCCACATCTGCCTGCCGACAGCCCGTCTTCTCTACTCTGTGCCCAGCTGCTTCTCTGTCCTCACTTCCACAGACTCACTTTCAGGAAGGTATAACCAGGACCTGGTGTTATCAGTCTTGTTAAGGATCTGAAGTGCTGCTGGGTCCAAAGGCTCAAATTGAAGATTCTATTTTTAGCAAAACAAGACTGGAGCAGACTGTTCTTAACAGACTCTCTTCCCTGATGACAAAAACTTTAACCAGTAAAAAGAACATGTTGTGTTATAACTTGGATTTATTAAATCATGATGCCAACTTTTCAAGTGGAGGCAGATTTCTGACCTCTCTGGCTATGTATGTATCTTTAATCCTCCTCATGTGGACCAGATAAAGCTACTAGGTTGTTTGACATGCAATCTAGGATGAATAAAGAAGGAAGACAATGTTCTTTTTCTACACTAATATTCAAAAATTGTTACTATCCTATGAATGGTCCAGAAGAGCACATCTTTACAGTGTTATTGTAAAACCTCCAAAAGGGCAGGGGAAGGCACAAGAAGAATAGCAGCTGCTTACAGAGTACCCAGTCCCTGCCTAGCACTGTTCTAAACACCTGCCACAGGCGACCTCATTCTATCCCTACAGCAACACAAAGAAGGGACACACTGTTGCCCTTCCCTTCCCTAGGTGAGAAAACCACAAGGAGATTAAGTAGTTTACCCTAGGTCACGCAACCAATAAATGGTAGACCTGGGATTCAAAATCAGGTACTCGGGTTCCAGAGAACAGGCTCGTGACCACTAGGTTATGCCACTCAGCACCTGCTGCACGCCAGGCACTGTACACAGCACTTTGCACAACAACCTCATTCAGCAGGCAGCAAAGTACCCATTTTATACGTGAGGAATCTGAAGTTTACAGAGATTGAGCTTCTTGCCCAAAGCTACTCACTCATACTCCATCATAAGATGGAGTCAAGTCTACCTCACCTCCAAATTCTTGCACAACAGGGACACGTTTCTATCCTTCACCATCCCATCTCAAGCAATCAGCATGAGACCTGTCACATAGCAGGCACTCAGTTAATGGTTAATGATTGAATGAATGAATGAATTGTTAAAAACCTTATTATGGGACTCCTTCTCCCTTGTACCTGTGTCTCCTCTCTCTCTCTCTCTCTCTCTGCTCTTTTGTCTCAGAATACAATTCTGCTAGTCCCTCCCCTCTAAAAGAAATGCTTTCTTACATTAGGAGATGGAAGGGAAAAATGAAGGGGGGGGGAATCGGAGGGGGAGATGAACCATGAGAGACGATGGACTCTGAGAAACAAACTGAGGGTTCTAGAGGGGAGGGGGGTGGGGGGATGGGTTAGCCCGGTGATGGGTATTAAGGAGGGCACGTTCTGCGCGGAGCACTGGGTGTTATGCACAAACAATGAATCATGGAACACTACATCAAAAACTAATGAGACTAACATAACATAATAGAATTAAATTAAATTTAAAAAAGGAGAAATACGAAAAAAACATTTAAAAAATTTTTAAAAATCCTCTCTTGTCCCTGGATCCTCATGAGACTATTGATTTGTCTCCCTCCTATTCTTCCCAGTCACAAGTTCTTTAAAGATTTGTTTGCACCCATTTCCTCTGCTTCTTCCCCTCACCATCAGCGTACAGTCCTCTGTAATCCGTCTTCTCTCTTCCACCCTCAGGCATTCTATCAAGGACTATTCTTTCTAAGGTCACAGCCATCCACTCATTTGATCAATCAACATTTACTGAGTGTCTCCTGGATGTGGGGCATGGCAGTTCGAGCATGGAAGAAGTCATTTTTGAGCTTGTCACCTCTTGGGGCTCAGAAAGACACAAATGAAGCAAGTAATCTCAAGCATGATGAGGAGTATGAGAAAGGCATCAAATCCTTGTAATAGAGAGAGCAGAGTTTCTCACGTGTGGTGGGTCCTCCCTCTGGCCAGTGTGCTCATTGCCATACGCCCCACAGGGAACTCTGGAGGACCTGGAAAACTGTACCTACATCAGCGGGCTTGTTGATTACCTCCTGCTTTTTGTTCTCTGTCTCCAAAATTTTTTATATCCTTTCCCACAGACTCTAGGTAGATCTGTTGGCAGTTTTCCACCCATCCCTGTGACAGCCAAACCCTCTTTCCCAATGTCCTCGACCCCCACCATTCCAGAAACTTCTTGTTAATCAATTCCTTAAACACTCGGCATCCAGAAGGTTCCATTCTGAGTACTTTTCTTATTGTCAAGTAATCTCATGGGAAAATTCTCTATGGCGTCATCTAGCCTCCGTAATAACAGCAACTAATGTTTCTTGAGTGCTCTGTGTCAGAGCCTGTACTCAGTGTTTTACATCTGTCCATGGGCACAGATGCTCTTTAATGCCATATTGCTATCCCAAATAAGCACTCGAAGCTCTGCAGCAGCCGTTCTCAAAGTGTGGTCCCCCAAGACCCTTTCAGGGTCTGTACAGGCCAAAACTATTTTCATAAGATTAAGACTTTACAAAATTTTCATACTCTCATGAGTGTATGGTGGAGTTTTCCGGAGGCTACGTGACCTGTCATGATGCCAATTCAAAATGAATGTGTGCGTGTATATTCTCGTGTTTTCTAGAACTTTCAAAGGTAGTAGGCTTGGGGTAAAAATAGGGTCCTTTTCAGAGATGATCTCAGTTTGTTCTTAAAATTTCTACTATGTTCTTATTAACCATCTTTGGGAATACCTACTTAGTATCTGCAGCCTCATTATCATACAATATATTGTTTATTTGAAATCCTGAAGTTTTCCTTATACTTGGAGACATAAAAACTGTACTTTGCTGTCCTGTTTTGTAATAATAATTTCTAAATAGTTTCTAGAAAACAAAAAAATATAAAATTGTAAGCCTTATCTGTAATATTGTTATTGTGTAACTTTGTAATATGTTGCTTTAAAACAAATGAACATTAATTTACAATAGAGTTGACCCTTGAACAATGCAGGGGTTAGGGTGGCCAAACCCTGAGAAGTAGAAAATCCGTGCATAACTTTTTTTCCCCCCCAAATTAACTATTGATAGCTAATTGTTGACTGGAAGCCTTACTGATAACATAAATAGTTGGTTAACACATATTCTGTATGTTATATGTATTTTATACTGTATTCCTTCAACGAAGTAAGCTAGAGAAAAGAAAATGTTAAGAAACGTGTAAAGAAGAGAAAATACACTTAGAATGCTGTGCTGTAAAAAATCCACGTTGTGAGTTGGCCCACACAGTTCAAACCTGTGTTGTAAAAGGGTCAGCTTATATTTTCTTATGTTTAAGGATAAATAATTAGCTTGGAAAAGTTTAGACTACTTGCCCCCTCAATCCCTAGCTGAATCATCTATGTCTGAAGACACTGAAAAAGATGAAACTGTCATTTCAGAGAACTCTGATTCATAGAGGAAAAGAATCTACTGCAAAGGAATGAGGTAAGAATACAAAAGGAACTGCAATTAAAAACAAACAAAACTACTTTCTCTCCCTCAACTGCATAGATGTCAATCATTTATCTTATTGTGTTTCAGGGAATAGAGTTTTTGAGAACAGCACTACGGTGCCAGTTAAGGTATGACATCATTACAGTTAACCATTCAGAGTTTCTTATTTGAATGTTGACAGTTTTCCCTGACTCATATCCTTCTGGTCCAGGATCTAAACCATGATCACACATTGTTTTTGTCTCCTCCAATCTGGGGCAGTTCTTTAGTAGTTCCTGAAGTTTCATCATCTTTTAAAGCATACTGGCTAATAATTTTGTAGACTGTGCCTAGGTTGGGGGTTGACTGATGTGATTACACTGAGGTGATCCATTTTCGGCAAGAGCCTTATAGAAATGATGTCATGTCCTTCTTGGTGCATCATGAAAGGAGGTACACAACATTGAGAGCTCTCATTGCTGGTACTGCTGACTTTGATCATGTGGGTGAGGTGTTGTCTGCCAGATCTCTCCACTGGGAAGTTACTATTTTTTTCTTTGATATCAATGACAGAGTTTAAAGAGGAAAGAAATAGTTGTTTTAAGCAGAGGTAAAACAGGCTCCTTAAAAGCCAAAAAAAATTGTTTAATGTGGTTTTCCAAACTATAAACAAAAAAGCCAAAAAAAATTGTTTAATGTGGTTTTCCAAACTATAAACAAAAAAGCCACAGAATAAATTACCATATTTCCCTGGCTGGGGAAACACAAATGAGAGCTCAGACTTATAAAGCCTTACGCTCTTGACATTACTGAACACCTGCTGGATGGAAAGTCACAGCATGTCCAGTTTCCAACAATATAGCAGCCCTTTGGATTAAAGATTTCACTGCAAACATGAAGACTGAGTCAACCAATCAACTGTAGGATTTTATTTCTGTCTTACCAATGGATGAATCTACAGACATGGCTGGACTTACAGTCCTGCTTATGTTCTTCTGGTATCAGCACCAACTAATCCTCCAAGAAAATCTTTGATGTAAATTCCTTGCAACAATGGTCCTGAAATATTGTAAGCACTGAAAAACTGTTGAATCTTGGAATGTGTTCTCACTGACAGTGCAAATGTGATGATGGGTAAATGGATGGTACCTTTGCACAAAGTGGCACCAAACTGTGCCAGTTCTTACTGTGTTTCTTACTGCCACACATGCATAAATGAAAGCCAATTCCACTTAAGAATGCTTTGACGAAGCAGGGGAAAATATTAACTTTATTAAATGTATATCTTTGACTATGTCTTCTGAATATTCTGTGTGACAGAAGTATGTATAAAACACTTCTCTTCCAGAAAAACAAAACAGAACATGTTTGCGATTAAATTGTAAGCCGAATTAGATGCGCTTTTTTTAAAGAGACACCGTTTTTACTTCAGAGACTGACTTAACACTGCAGATGAATGAAGCATGCCTGTCATTTCAGGAAAAAATATCTGACTGTAGCTGTTGCCAATGATAAAATTTGAGTTTTGGAGTAAAAATTAGACTTTTGAGAAACTCATGTCTGTCACATGAATTTGAAAGCTTTCCAATACTCAAAGATGTTACTGATGAGTTTAGTAGTAAAATTAATAAATGTGATTTTTAAATATTGTATAACAGAGTGTGCCAATGCTTGGAGGGTCTAAATAAATCAGAGGCAATTTTCCAAATTACTATTGTATTACGTTACAAAATCATGCATATTTAGAAGAGCCACTTAGATTTCAAGACAGACTAAAGGATTTTAAGGTAAAAGAATATGAAAAGTTCAGTATTCAGCTCAGAATTCTTCACCAGAAAGCCTTATCTGACCTCAGCAGGGTGACCTAGGTGTCCCCTTCCTATACTTTCTATCTCAGTTACTCATCACACCATCCTGGGATTTCCTGCACACTTGTGAATCATCACAAAAGAACTGTGAGCTTACTGACAGTGGGAGCCATGTCCTAACTTGTCCTATGGGTCTTTATACTCCCAATGCTGATCACAGTGCCTGGCACAAAGCCAGAGGCCACTGGATAGAGGAACAAGCCAGCGAGCACTTCAGGACTCTAAACAGTTCCCGGGGAGTGTCTCAGCTCTGAGTTTCTGAATACTGAGAGAGGGTTCTGCGGTTAATACTACATTCTCTTTA
Organism: Eumetopias jubatus; assembly: GCF_037043125.1. Lineage (NCBI taxonomy): Eukaryota > Metazoa > Chordata > Mammalia > Carnivora > Otariidae > Eumetopias > Eumetopias jubatus. The sequence continues at coordinate 196,923,240 of NW_028274808.1, read as the reverse complement.
GAACTCTCAATTGTTAGGAATCCCTCACATCCCATAGACGGGCCTTTGCAGTTCTTTCCTTCTTCTTCTTCTTTTTTTTTTTTTGAAAAAGTAATTTATTTATTTTTAAATATTTAAAGTTTTTATTTAATTTTTTCCCAGTAAAGGTGATCTTTATTTTTTTATTATTAAGTTCAATTAGCCAACATATAGTACATCATTAGTTTTTGATGTAGTGTTCAAAGATTCATTAGTTGCATATAACACCCAGTGCTCATCACAACATGCGCCCTCCTCAAATTTTTATTTAAATTTTAGTTTGTTAACTTATAGTGTAATATTAGTTTTAGGAGTAGAATCAATGATTCATCACTGACATGTAACACCCAGTGCTCATCACAACACATGCCCTCCTTAGTTCTTAACCTAGAGACTGAATCCATCATCTGATTCTATATTCAAAATGTATCTCAAATCCATCTACTCTCTATTTATTACACACCTAATCCAAGACAGTATCTTTTCTGAAAGCATCCTAAATAGGCTGCTTGCTTTGGTAGTCCTGTCTTCCACACAGCAACCAGAGCAATCTTTTAAAAATACAAATCAGCTTGGTGAATTAAAGATGGAAACAAAATTCTTTGTCACGGCTCCCATCAAGAGGTATAATCCATTTCCTCTTCCTCTGAGTCTGGGCTGGCCCAGTGGCTTGTGTTAACTAACAGAATGCAGCCAAAATGTCTCTGTGTAACCTCTGGGGCTAGGTCTTAAAGAACAGTCATATAGAGCAAAGGAAAAAATAGAGATAGAGAGAGAGAGAGAGAGAGAGAGAGAGAGAAACCAAGAAACAGACTCTTAACTCTAGAGAACACACTGATAGTTAGAGAGAGGAGGTGAGGGGTGGGGGAAGGGGCATAGGTGATGGGGATTAAGGAGTGTACTTGTGATGAGCTCTGGGTGTTATATGGAACTGTCGAATCACTATATTGTATGCCTGAAACTAGTATTGCACTGTATGTTAACTATGCTGCAATTAAAATAATAAAAAAAGAACAGTCATATAGATTTAAGCAGTTTACAGAGCCCCAAAATGTTGATGACATTGGCACTCGACCCACTGATACATCACAGGGGAAAAAATAACAACAAATAATAGTAATTGTAATAATAACAATAATAATATTAATAATAGCTTCCATTTAAGAAGGATCCTTAGAAGACCCCAGATCTCCTCAGATGTATAAATTTCATTATGTCTTAAAATTCTGTGAGGTTGGTAGTACTATCCTTGTTTTTCAAATGTGAAGACTGTGGCTCAGTAGACTAATTTTCAAATCCAGAGCTAACTGACACTGACACTCTAGCTCCCTCCATCTTCCTTACCTGAAGGACCAGCCCTCAAGTGATCCTTCCTCTCTCTTTGGAGGCTATGGCAAATGCTCTTCTCCAAGCCCAGACACTGACATTAAAAGACAAGCCCAAATGTTGATGAGATCTTATTTTCTCCAAATTATTAAAACCATAATTCAGATGCCACATGGTATGCCTGTGATATGTGTCCTACCCTAAGAAACTCCCCATAAGTACAAAGGCCAAATCCTGTAATTAAAGCCATACGTTAAGCAATGCCCTAGATCCATTTGCACATTCTCTCCTTCCAAGTTTCATTGCTCTTCCAAACACCCTAATGAGGCAGAAAGGGACTGGAACTCTTATATCACTTCAGTAGCAAAATGTGCAGTCAGTGCCACCTTCTTAAATACTTCCTTCCCTACTGCCCCATGACCTTCACTGCTCCCCACACTTCCCTTCTCATAAAATGCAGAATGACCTCCTGGTAAGAGAGAATAAAAAATATTTCAGTTGTATAGGTCAGCAATATTGTTATGAACCTTAAATTACACCAATCATCATCTTGCCTTTAAATCTGAAATACGCAAAACTATGTCTCCTATAATTTGAATTAGTGACTGCTTAAGGGCACCAGTGCCATGGTGTTAATCACACGGCAATGCAAACGGCCTCAGGGAACCTGACCATTAGCAGTTCCACTACTACATAGGCTGGGTTTGCTGCATGTAAGCTATATTTATTTGTTGTGTCACATATACAGGGATGTCTTGAAAAGCTGCAATGTTCAACATGCATGCACACGTGCACACACACACACATGAACACGCACACACACATGCATGCATCCATCTACCACCTTAAGGGAACTAATATTTCTGGATTACTCTCAATATCCAAAGCAAAGAGCATGTAAGCTTCTCCATGCACCTACATTAGGTACTGGAAACAGTGCCAAATAAGACTTGATTTTATAAATTAAAACAAAATGATACCCCATGGCATTTTAATGGCTTCCTCTTTCATTTCTCCTGGAATAAAAACTAAGCCTTTTAAACTAGTTCAGAAAGCCTCGCCAACTCCTGCAGCAGCCCCCTTCCTTTCTCCGTGTCCATGGCACTGGCGGTCTGTGCATCTTGCTTGGATAGTGCTGCCCATCTGCACCCAAGCTGGGCTCGCTCACGAGAACTTCTCTTTCTCCTGCCGCATCCTCTTCTCTTCAGTCTTAGAGATTCCAACCTATTTTTCAGGTCATGGCTCAAAAATTACTTCTGCAAGGAGGCCTCTCTGACTCTGATCTTTAGATCAGATAAAGTCCGCGATTTTACATTCTCAGAGTCTCTGAACCTTTCTCTATCATATAATACACATAATACACACTTCATGTTACTGGTTTGTATTTCCAATAAGTCTCATTGGACCATAAGCTCCATAAGTGTAAGGGCTGTACCTATTCTGTTCATTGCTTATCCTTGGCAGCTAATAAGATGCTTAGCACCTAGAGAAAGGGATGCTCTTTGTCTTTAAGAAAAGTTCTCTATTGCAGACATTGCTTCTGGGAACATTGGGGTGCATATGGCCCTTCTTTTCACTACATCTGTGTCTTTGAGGCAAATACCCAGTAGTGCAATTGCTGGGTCATAGGCTAGCTCTATTTTTAAATTTTTGAGGCACCTCCACACTGTTTTCCAAAGTGGCTGTACCAACTTGCATTCCCACCAACAGTGTAAGAGGGTTCCCCTTTCTCCACAACCTCTCCAACATTTGTTGTTTCTTTCCCTGTCCATTTTTGCCATTCTAACAGGTGTAGGTGGTATCTCAGTGTGGTTTTGATTTGAATTTCCCCGATGGCTAACGATGATGAACATTTTTTCATGTGTCTGTTAGCCATTTGTATGTCTTCTTTGGAGAAGTATCTGTTCGTGTCTTCTGCTCATTTTCTGACTTGATTATTTGCTTTTTGGGTGTCGACCTTGAGAAGTTCTTTATAGATCTCGGAAATCAGTGCTTTGTTTGTAGTGTCATTTGCAAGTACCTTCTCCCATTCTGTGGGTTGCCTCTTTGTTTTGTTGACTGTTGCTTTTGCTGTGCAGAAGCTTTTTATCTTGATGAAGTCCCAAAAGTTCATTTTTGCTTTTGTTTCACTAGCCTTTGGAGATGTATCTTGAAAGAAGTTGCTGTGGCCGATGTCAAAGAGGTTACTGCTTATGCTCTCCTCTAGGATTTTGATGGATTCCTGTCTCACATATGCACCCCAACGTTCCTAGCAGCAATGTCCGCAATAGCCAAACTGTGGAAAGAGCCGAGATGCCCTTCAACAGATGAATGGATAAAGAAGATGTGGTCCATAGATACAACGGAATATTACTCAGCCATCAGAAAGGATGAATACCCAACTTTTACATCAACATGGATGGGACTGGAGGAGATTACGCTAAGTGAAATAAATCAAGCAGAGAAAGTCAATTATCATATGGTTTCACTTATTTGTGGAACATCAGGAATAGCAGGGAGGACATTAGGAGAAGGAAGGGAAAAATGAAGGGGGGGAATCGGAGGGAGAGATGAACCATAGAGACTATGGACTCTGAGAAACAAACTGAGGGTTCTAGAGGGGAGGGGGGTGGGGGGATGGGTTAGCCTGGTGATGGGTATTAAGCAGGGCACGTACTGCTTGCAGCAGTGGGTGTTATGCGAAAACAATGAATCATGGAACACCACATCAAAAACTAATGATGTATTGTATAGTGACTAATATAACATAATAAAATTAAATTAAATTCAAAAAATAAAAGATAAATAAGTTCTCCAAGTGTGGTCTCCAGACCACCAGCATTAACATCTCCTGGAGACTTGTTAGGAATGCAAATTCTCTGGTCCCAACCCAGACTTATGGAATCAGAACTCCCCTACCATTTGCATCTACATAGATGGAACTGGAGGGTATTATGCTAAGTGAAATAAGTCAAACAGAGAAACACAATTATCACATGGTTTCACTCATATGTGGAACATAAGGAACAGCACAGAGGACCACAGGGGAAGGGAGGGAAAACTGAATGGGAAGAAATCACAGAGGGAGACAAACCATGAGAGACTCTGGACCTCTGGAAAATAAACTGAGGGTTACAGAAGGAAGGGCGGTGGGGGGATGGGGTAACCGGGTGACGAGTATTAAGGAGGGCACTGGGTGTTATATGCAACTAATGAATCGTTGAACACTACAACAAAAACTAATGATGTACTATATGTTGGCTAACTGAACATAATAAAAAAAAAAAAGTGACCCTGCAATAGTGGACTGTTAGGACCTGTGATGACCTATGGGGCGACACTTTATGGATATTTGCATGGTCTTAAAGTATCTTCCCAAAATATTAATGTGAATAAAATATTATTAATTTTTTTAAAAAAGAACTCCTGAGGTGAGAGCCAGCAGCTTCAACAAAGCCTCCACGTGACTCTGGGTGCACATGAAGTTTGAGAACCGGGTCTGTAACATGAAGGTGCTCACAAGCCAGTAAGCAAGACTCAGACTGTGCAACTACAAAAGGGAAGACTCGAACCAGTGTATGGCTATTCTTTGTAGGCTAAGTTTGGATAAGGGGCAGGAGGGATTTTCTCACAATTAGGAAAGCTCCATAACAGAAAACACTTGAGAAAGAGAGCAGAGCACAGTAGGTACCTAGTTGTGCAGGTGCCTTTTTTGGCTTAGAGTTGGCTCTCAATAAATGTTGGCTTGAGTGCTAGAGAAGAGATTCCTGAGTTAGGTAAGAGAAGCTGCTTTCTGAGTTCCCAGCACCTCTCAGACTCTGGAGACTCTCAGAAACAACACGGTTATGTTCTGAGGGTTTAAAGGTGTGTAACAAAGCTTGGAGTTGTTTGGGTTAAAACAACATTTAATGTTGAATAAATATCACAAAAACATCAACACTTGCCCAACCCACCTCAGGAGAAACCAAACAATGAGGATTGTATAAATGTCTATAAATAAAAATCCCAATTAAATCCAAGTAGGAAACTTGGGCAGAAAAAAGCCCTGTCTCCAGGAGACCTAAAGGGGAGAAGCTACCTTTCCCAGAGACCCCAGAAATTAAAAGGAATGTGTTCCCACGTGAAAGGTTCCAAGTTTACACTTTGTCTCCTAGTTGGAGCTGACTGAATAGATAATCATTTGGAGATGAAATGATGTTGGAAGTCCTGCAGTCATATTAGGGAAAGATGTAAAATCTGACTGAAGTGACTGAAATCTTTAAACTTCCCCCAATAACAACCAATGCATCAACTCCCTGTTTAGAAATCACAGTTCACACCATTCCCTGTACAGCTTCCAGGATGGTTCCCTTCTGACTTAGAACTCAGTTGAAACACCATTTCTCCAGAGTTCTTGACCCACTGCTGAAGGGACTTGTGTCATTGTTTGTTCCTGAAATAGTTCAGTGATGATCCCATACAGAAAATGGTTTGCTTTCACCTAAAGGACTTGAAAGATGTTGCTCAGACTGGAACGCATCCATCGTTTTGGTATGCCTTCAAGTCACGCTTCTGAATGGATGACCCAAAACTTTCCCTGTTTTGTTACAGTTCATATGCCATTAAGAAAACAACTATGTAACTTAAGTCTTTAGAGATGCAGTCTCCCTAGAAGAAAATACTATCTTGCTTCTTCTTAAAACTTGAACCCTTGTTCACATCTTTCTCATAATAAAAACATAAATTTGGAGCACTTGCCAATATGCAGCAAAACAAGGTAAAATGAAAATTCAAAACGGTATATACAGTCTCTCCTGAATGTCTAAAAATGCATAAGCAAAAGACTAAAGAGACGTGCCAAAGAACCTGAGCTACTGTCTTTATCTCATGGAAACACGGAAGACATAATTTCTTCTTAATTTTCTTACACTATTATCAGGTTGTAGTAATTTATACAGTATGACTGAGGTACAGGATTGGACAAACAGACCACAGGAACAGAAGAGACACCCAGAAACAAACCTACAGGTACAAGGAAGTGATATACACTGCAGGTCACTGGGGAAAAGGGAGACATTCTACCTATGAGGGACTATGGTAAAGTGGCAATAGAGGATTCTCTCTAAGGAACAAGTAACAACGGACCTAAATACCAGCTTATCCAAAATCAACACCTCACACTATACACTGAAACCTCTTGGCTTGAAGAATCAAATGGGAAAAGCCCAATTTCAAAGTGTCAGAAGAAATTATAAGGAAATCTCATTAGGACCCTGAGATTGGAAAATATTTTTCAAAGCAGGCATAAAATACGCTAACTTTAAAAAGGAAAGATTGGTAATTTAATTCCATCAAAACTAAAATCAATTTTTCAAAAGTCACCATAACATGTAAATACAAGCTACACATTTTAAGAAGATATTCAACATATGTAACTCCCACCCTCATAAATCAATAAGGAAATAGGCAATCTTGTAAAAAATGAGCAAATGGCATGAACACAGATGGGAGGGTTGTAGTCTGAAAGGAGACAGCAAAGGTTTTCTTGAGAAGGCAGTCCTGTGATTTTAATGAGGCAGGCTTCTATGAAGGGAGAGAAAGTGGAGCTGAGGGGAGTTGTAGAAGCCCACTCACTGAGCAGAAGCCAGCTATGTTCTTCAACAATGACCTCTTTGTCAGTAATAAACATGATACTTGGATCTCTGTCTCACTTCTGGGTTCATTTCTGAATTGGTTCTAAGCCAGGGCAGGTGAAAGGGAGGTGGTAGTATTATCTATTAGACTCAACTCCCAACAGAAAGGAATTTGATGGTTTTATTTTGGATTGTTTTGAACAAGGATGACATGACTGACTTAGGCTTTTTTTTGAAGTTTATGCTGGTGGCTCTATGGAGAACAGTCTTCAGGGAGCAAGCATGGGAGCTAAAAGATCATTAGTCGGTTTCCACCATGACCCAGGACAGGTGTGAGGGTGGCTTGGTGACAGTGGGGGGAGTAATCAGCTGTCAGAGCCAACAGGCTTTGCTGGTGCACTGGATGGGGTAGGGGAGAACATCAAGGATGAGCCCTAGAAGTAAATCAAAACAGAACGAAATAATCTGTACATAGTATCTCAATACAGAGGTGCTAACACACAATAGCTTTTAAATGATATGTATTTAATGAATGGATGAACACTGATCAGGTTTCACCTGATTGACAGAGCAGGATGATGGAGAGAAAATATTCTGTAGAGACTGAATAAGAAAGTGCAAAGAGAGGAAAGCACTTGCTTTTAAGAGAACCATGGCGACTTTCTGCCTCATTTCTCTCTGCCTGGGCCACCAAAAGCGGCTTTCCTCTGGTTCACCAAGATCTCTGGTGGGTCTACTCATCACTCGTGAACATTTTATCCTTACAACAAGCAGCTGCAGCCTAGTGCAAATATGACATTTATGTCCACATTGAATGTGCATAAAATGTCATCCTACTCTCAGCCCAGCACAGCAGCTTCCAATTATATAATGTTTTAAGGGACGATGACAAATGTGGGAGAAATCGCCTAGTGGCCTTTACTAAGATAACAAAATTGTAAAGTTTGGATTAAATCACAGGATGGGCATTCTGACTTCAGGAGTGCCAGTTAACTTTGATTAAGCAGCCAGTGTGTGGCTTCTTCAGAGGGACCATGGGGAGGGGTCTGGGGTTCACCTACATCTTTTGTACCCTTCATGCCATCTACATGATCACTGCACAACAGAAGATTGTGAATCACATCCTGAGAGCTCTTTATTAATAAGGCTGACAGCAAGGCCACAGGCTGTAGGGAAGGAACATTTGTTTTATGAGATGTCACATCTGAGTGTTACTTGGGCACATAGCCCTGAATGCCTGGGTCTGGATCCTGGTCTGCCACTTGGCAGCTATGTCTCCTTGGACAAGTTTTTCTGAATCTCATGCCTCAGTTTCTCCATCTGTTAAATGTCAACACTAATCCCATCTGTGTGCCTACTAACTGTGAGGATTAAAAATGATGACCCATATAAAACACCACTTCTTTGTTTGAGCTGCTATAACAAAACACCGTTGATCGGCCAGGGCCGGCGGGGGGTGGGGGGGGGCGCTTAAACAAGAAACTTTAACTTCTCTCAGTTCTAGAGGAGGAAGTCCAAGATGAAGCTGCCAACAGACTCAGTCTAGTGAGCCTCTGCTTTCTGGTTTATAGACAACTGTTTTCTCATTGTGTCCCCACATGGTGGAAAGAGGGAGGGAACTCACAGGGCTTCTTTTACAAGGGCACTAATCCCCTTCACAAGGGCCCCATCCTTATGACCTGATAACCTCCCAGACGCCCCATCTCCAAACACCATCCTACTGGGGATTAGGTCTGTTGGAGGGGCAGAAACTCGGACTCACAGCACCATAGCATGTACATACCTGTACATGCACAACAAACAGTAGTGGGTAATACTTTAAATAAGCTCCTCCTACGGCAGACTCAATACAGCACCTAGTTCCCAGTAGGAGCCAAGCAATCATTCGTTGCGTGGATGTTGAATGAATTATCACTGCCTTCTTAGTTCCAGTTTCCTCGTTGGTAAAAGGGAGTAGTAATATTAAGCCCCAAGGCTGCCAGAAAGAGGAAAGAATATGGCAGATACCAAATAACTGGTGTGTTATGAAATGAACTTTAAAAGCCCCATTCACTGAACTAAAAACGAAATCAGGGAGACCTGCCACTTGATTATTTTAGAGCTTGCTTGATTTACTGTTGAAAATGCAAGTTTATTTACTTTCCAAATAACAGAACTTGCATTTTCTTTTTTCTTTCTTTTTTAATTTAAATTCAATTAGCCAACATAAAGAGCATTGCTAGTTTCAGATGTAGAGTTCAATAATTCATCAGTTATATGCATGTAACTTGCATTTTAAACTGTGACACAAGATTGTTTGTTCATTTGTTTTTGTTTATTTCTCCCTGGAAAGGGATGATGCCTACCTCTTGGGGTCATTACACAGAGTAAGTGAATAAACACAAGAGAAGCCAGGTAAGTAGGAGATGCTCTGCATTCGACAGTTTCTCCTCCCCAAAGCAAACAAAATGTCCACCAGGGAATCACAGCTGTCAATCTTCATCTCCCTCCCTCCCCTAACTGAGCCCCACAAGCCAGGGACACAAGGTCTCCTGCTTCTCCTTGGTCCCTCCTGGTGACCTCCTGTGGTCTGAGCTCTCGCTGAAGGGGAGGTAATTCTTCTGGTCATCCCACTATTGACTAGGCCACTTCTGGTGGGTGCTGATGCTTATCTTTCCATGGCGCAGCTCTATTTCCAGAAAGCTGAAGTTGAAGGAAGCTCCCTCTATTTCTCTCTCGACCAGAATTACAAATATTCTCCATTAACACTGGACAAGAAAAGCTTTATCTTCTTAATTTCTTATAACATACACAGGGAAGAGATCTGAAGAGTAATGAGTGGAAAGATTAATGGGCAAATAAGTTTCCTAGGGCTGGAAAATGAAAATGGGCTTCTTTTTTGCAGGACTTCTCAGATCCTTTGGCATGTCACTATTTACATGGCTCTTCAGGAATGGGGATATAAGAAGTACTTCTAAAACTTACTTGACTCGGAAAACCGCTGGGCAGAATACACTTTTGCACACTGTGCTGCAACAGTGTTCCAGGGAACAGATAAGAATGTATTATATGCCCATTCATCTGCTGTTGAATGCTTCTCATGCGTCCAGTTGGGCTGGGGACATGACAGCGAGCTCCACACCTGGTCCCTGCCTTCCTGAAGCCTGAAATCTAGTCAGCATGACTGATAATAAACCCACAAGTGGAGTTCATAACACACACCATTAAGGATGCAGAAGTGCCGCAGTTCAGGCTTAGTTTGCGTCAAGAGCAGGACAAGTACAGTCTCCATGGAAAGGAAGTATTTGTGATCTGGATGAAAGGCTGGCTGAGGTGTGAACGTGCAGAGACGGGGGAGGGGAAAGAACAGCATGGACAAGGGCAAGAAGGCTGGAGAACACAGGGTCCAAGTTACTGGGCAGCATGAGGAGGGGCGAGGTATGTACAGTGGGTCAGGGGCATCCTAGGGAAAGCCTGATGATGGGGAGGAGGGCGGAGGAGGAGCAGCAGTTGATAACTATAATGATAAATGTGCTTCTACTCCCATGTTTGAATACCCACTACAGTCTACACCTGTAATAGGTGTTTGACAATTTCAGATCTTGTTTAGACCCTTCAGGAACCCTCAGACCTGGGAATGCTCCACTGTGCTGGTGAAGAGCATGGGCTTTGGAAACAGAAATATTTGGGCTCAAACCTGGTTCTAGCACTTACTGACTGTGATATGGGACAATTTACTTTACTCCTCTGAACCTCTGTCTCCGTATCTGTAAGAGCAGATCTGTAATCTATCTCATGGTATTGTTGGAAGCTGACAGATAATATATGGAAAGTGCTTAGCAATGTACCTGACGTTTAGAAAGTCCTAGATCAATATGCATCGATTGAGGAAACAGAGATCTAGAGAGCATGAATGAGTTGCCTAAGGTCACACAGCTAATCAATGAAAGACTGGGCATTCAACTCCAAAGTCAGTGCTCATCCCACAGTGAACTTACCACACTGTGATGATGATGATGGTAAACAACTAATATTCACTGAGTGCTTGCTCATTGTCCTGAGCACTTTACATGTATTTAATTAACCTTAGCAACAATCCAAATGAGTAGAGACAATTACTATACCCACTTAATAGATGAGGAAGCTGAGACCTACCGATGGCTAACAGACACATCAAAAAATGCTCAACAGTCTTCGGCATCAGGAAAATACAATTCAAAACCACAATGAGGGGGCGGAGCAAGATGGCGGAGGAGTAGGAGACCTAGATTTTGTCTGGTCTCAGGAATTCAACTGAATAGGGATCAAACCATTCTGAACACCTACGAACTCAACAGGAGATCGAACAGGGGAGTAGCAACAACTCTCTGAACAGAGAAGCGACCACTTACTGGAAGGTAGGACGTGCGGAGAAGTGAATCCGAGGCGATATTCGGGAGGATAGACGGCGGGGGAGGGGCCTCCGCCGGCCGCTTCTGGCAAGTGCTAGAGCTGCGGAGCACAAAATCGGACCTTTTAAAAGTTGGCTCGGCGGAGGGACGTCGCTGCAGTGGCTAAGCGGGGGGTGGAATCCTCCCGGGACAGTGTGGTCTCAGGACCCTTGGGGTCACAGAGAGACCGGGGGTGCCTGAGTGCGGCAGAGCTCCCAGGTGTCAGGGCGGGGAAGCTGGCTGCAGCTACGGAGCAGAGTCGCGGGCTCTCAGCTCAGGGTTGCCATAAACTGTGATCTGCGGCCCAGTCGGGGCACGGCTCCCCCAGCAAGGACCCAACAAGCAGCAGATCCGGGGAGACTCCCCTTCCTTCCTGGGGAGGAGCGGTGCGGGAACGCACTGCAGGGATCTGCTGGGTTTGGAGACTCCGAGCAGGGTCGGGTGCCAGAGATAGCAACGCTCGATCACAGGCCGGGTGAGCACGGAGTGCGGCCAGAGACCGGGGACACGGGAGTGACTGCTTTTCTCTGGGGGCGCACTGAGGAGTGGGGCCCCGAGTTCTCGGCTCCTCCGGGCGGAGACTGGGAGGCCGCCATTTTCGCCCTGGTCCTCCAAAGCTGTACCGAGAGCTTGCAGGGAACAAAAGCTCCTGAGAGCAAACTGGAGCAGCTTCCTTAGCCCGGACCGACAAGGGCGGGGCAATTCAGCCTCCGGCAAAGACATTTGGAAACCACAGCAACAGGCCCCTCCCCCAGAAGATCAACACAAACAGCCAGCAAGCCAAGACCAAGTTGATCGATCAAGGAGAATAGGAGAACTCCAGCGCTAAGGGAATACTGCACATAGATTCATGGCTTCTTTTTTTTTTTTTTTTTTTTTACCATGATTCATTATTTCATCAAAGTTAATTTTTGTTGACTTTTTTTTTATTTTTCTTTTTCCCTTTTTCAACCAACATCTTATAAATCCCTTTTTAAAAAAAAAAAAAACATTTTTTATTTTTTTTTCATTTTTAGAGTCATATTTTATCCCTTCATAGTAGTTATCCTTGTTTTTGGCATATATATATAAGTTGTTCTCTCTTTAAAATTTTGAGGTACAGTTTCTTCTAACAGATCAAAATATACCCTAAACCACTAGTGTATGGCTTTGTTCTAGTCTCCTGCCTGATCACATTCTCTCCCTTTTTCCTTTTTTTTTTTTTCCTTAAATCTCCTTTTTTTTCAAACAACTTACCTTACCAAGTCCTTTTATAAAATCTTTTATAATTTTCATCTTTACAGTCATCTTCCATCCCTTCATTGTATCAACCCTTATTTTGTACATATATGTCTTTCTTCCTTTAAAATTTTAGGAGGCACTTTTTTCTAACAGACCAAAATACGCCCAAAATCTAGTGTGTGGCACTGATCTATGCACTAGCCTGATCATATTTGATCATATTCTGCCTTTTTTGAATTGTTTTGTTTTTGTTTTTATCTTTTTTTTTCTTTTTTTTTTTTCTTTTTCTCTTTCTTTTTTCTTTCTTTCCCTTTCTTTTCCCCTGGTTTCAGGTCTTTTCTGATTTGTATACATTATATTTGCTGGGGAAGTTGTAAACCTGTTAGCCTTTTGTTCTCTCATTCATCTATTCTCCTCTGGACAAAATGACAAGACGAAAGAAATCACCTCAGCAAAAAGAACAAGAGGTAGTACCGTCAGCCAGGGACCTACTCAATACGGACATTAGTACGATGTCGGACCTAGAGTTCAGAATCATGACTTTAAAGATACTAGCTGGGCTTGAAAAAAGCGTGGAAGTTATTAGAGAAACCCTTTCTGGAGAAATAAAAGAACTAAAATCTAACCAAATCGAAATCAAAAAGGCTATTGATGAGGTGCAATCAAAAATGGGGGCACTAAATGCTAGGATAAATGAGGCAGAAGAGAGAATCAGCGATATAGAAGACCAAATGATAGAAAATAAAGAGGCTGAGAAAAAGAGAGAGAAACAACTACAGGATCACGAGGGCAGAATTCGAGAGATAAGTGATACGATAAGACGAAACAACATTAGAATAATTGGGATCCCAGAAGAAGAAGAGAGAGAGAGAGGGGCAGAAGGTATATTGGAGCAAATTATAGCAGAGAACTTCCCTAATGTGAGGAAGGAAACAGGCATTAAAATCCAGGAGGCACAGAGAACCCCTCTCAAAATCAATAAAAATAGGTCAACACCCCGACATCTAATAGTAAAACTTACGAGTCTCAGAGACAAAGAGAAAATCCTGAAAGCAGCTCGGGAGAAGAGATATGTAACCTACAATGGTAGAAACATTAGATTGGCAACAGACCTATCCACAGAGACCTGGCAGGCCAGAAAGGACTGGCAAGATATCTTCAGAGCACTAAACGAGAAAAATATGCAGCCAAGAATACTATATCCAGCTAGGCTATCATTGAAAATAGAAGGAGAGATCAAAAGCTTCCAGAACAAACAAAAACTAAAGGAATTTGCAAACACGAAACCAGCCCTCCAAGAAATATTGAGAGGGGACCTCTAAGCAAAGAGAGAACTTAAAAGCAGCAAAGAGCAGAAACGAACACAGACAACAGACAGTTAACAGTCACCTTACAGGTAATACAATGGCACTAAATTCATACCTTTCAATAGTTACCCTGAATGTAAATGGGCTAAATGCCCCAATCAAAAGACACAGGCTATCAGATTGGATTAAAAAACAAGACCCATCAATATGCTGTCTGCAAGAGACTCATTTTACACCCAAAGACACCCCCAGATTGAAAGTGAGGGGGTGGAAAACCATTTACCATGCTAATGGACGCCAAAAGAAAGCTGGGGTGGCAATCCTTATATCAGACAAACTAGATTTTAAAACAAAGACTGTAATAAGAGATGAGGAAGGACACTATATCCTACTTAAAGGGTCTATCCAACAAGAAGATCTAACAATTGTAAATATCTATGCCCCGAACATGGGAGCAGCCAATTATATAAGGCAATTAATAACAAAAGCAAAGAAACACATTGACAACAATACAATAATAGTGGGGGACTTTAATACCCCCCTGACTGAAATGGACAGATCATCTAAGCAAAAGATCAACAAGGAAATAAAGACTTTAAATGACACACTGGACCAAATGGACTTCACAGACATATTCAGAACATTCCATCCCAAAGCAACGGAATACACATTCTTCTCTAGTGCCCATGGAACATTCTCCAGAATTGATCACATCCTAGGTCACAAATCAGGTCTCAATCGGTACCAAAAGATTGGGATCATTCCCTGCATATTTTCAGACCATAATGCTTTGAAACTAGAACTCAACCACAAGAGGAAAGTCGGAAAGAACTCAAATACATGGAGGCTAAAGAGCATCCTACTAAAGAATGAATGGGTCAACCAAGAAATTAAAGAAGAATTAAAAAAATTCATGGAAACCAATGAAAATGAAAACACAACTGTTCAAAATCTTTGGGATACAGCAAAGGCAGTCCTGAGAGGAAAGTATATAGCAATACAAGCCTTTCTCAAGAAACAAGAAAGGTCTCAAATACACAACCTAACCCTACACCTAAAGGAGCTGGAGAAAGAACAGCAAAGAAAGCCTAAACCCAGCAGGAGAAGAGAAATCATAAAGATCAGAGCAGAAATCAATGAACTAGAAACCAAAAGAACAGTAGAACAGATCAACGAAACTAGGAGCTGGTTCTTTGAAAGAATTAACAAGATTGATAAACCCCTGGCCAGACTGATCAAAAAGAAAAGAGAAATGACCCAAATCAACAAAATCATGAATGAAAGAGGAGAGATCACAAGCAACACCAAAGAAATACAAACAATTATAAGAACATATTATGAGCAACTCTATGCCAGCAAATTAGATAACCTGGAAGAAATGGGTGCATTCCTAGAGATGTATCAACTACCAAAATTGAACCAGGAAGAAATAGAAAACCTGAACAGACCTATAACCACTAAGGAAATTGAAACAGTCATCAAAAATCTCCCAAGAAACAAAAGCCCAGGGCCAGATGGCTTCCCAGGGGAATTCTATCAGACATTTCAAGAAGAATTAATACCTATTCTCCTGAAACTGTTCCAAAAAATAGAAATGGAAGGGAAACTTCCAAACTCATTTTATGAGGCCAGCATTACCTTGATCCCAAAACCAGACAAAGACCCCATCAAAAAAGAGAATTACAGACCAATATCCTTGATGAACATGGATGCAAAAATTCTCACCAAAATACTAGCCAATAGGATCCAACAGTACATTAAAAGGATTATTCACCACGACCAAGTGGGATTTATCCCTGGGCTGCAAGGCTGGTTCAACATCCGCAAATCAATCAACGTGATACAATACATTAACAAAAGAAAGAACAAGAATCATATGATCCTCTCAATAGATGCAGAAAAAGCATTTGACAAAGTGCAACATCCTTTCTTGATCAAAACTCTTCAGAGTATAGGGATAGAGGGTACATACCTCAATATCATAAAAGCCATCTACGAAAAACCTACAGCGAATATCATTCTCAATGGGGAAAGGCTGAGAGCTTTTCCCCTAAGGTCAGGAACGCGGCAGGGATGTCCACTCTCACCACTGCTATTCAACATAGTATTAGAAGTCCTAGCCACAGCAATCAGACAACAAAAAGAAATCAAAGGCATCCAAATCGGCAAAGAGGAAGTCAAACTCTCACTCTTTGCAGATGATATGATACTGTATGTGGAAAACCCAAAAGACTCCACCCCAAAACTGCTAGAACTCATACAGGAATTCAGTAAAGTAGCAGGATATAAAATCAATGCACAGAAATCAGTGGCATTCCTATACACCAACAACAAGACAGAAGAGAGACAAATCAAGGAGTCGATCCCATTTACAATTGCACCCAAAACCATTAGATACCTAGGAATAAATCTAACCAAAGAGGCAAAGGATCTGTACTCAGAAAACTATAAAATACTCAGGAAAGAAATTGAAGAAGACACAAAGAAATGGAAAAACGTTCCATGCTCATGGATTGGGAGAATCAACATTGTGAAGATGTCAATGCTACCTAGAGCAATCTACACATTCAATGCAATCCCCATCAAAATACCATCCACTTTTTTCAAAGAAATGGAACAAATAATCCTAAAATTTGTATGGAACCAGAAGAGACCCAGAATAGCCAGAGGAATACTGAAAAAGAAAAGCAAAGCTGGCGGCATCACAATTCCGGACTTCCAGCTCTATTACAAAGCTGTCATCATGAAGACAGTATGGTACTGGCACAAAAACAGACACATAGATCAATGGAACAGAATTGAGAGCCCAGAAATGGACCCTCAACTCTATGGTCAACTTATTTTTGACAAAGCAGGAAAGAATGTCCAATGGAAAAAAGACAGTCTCTTCAACAAATGGTGTTGGGAAAATTGGACAGCCACATGCAGAAGAATGAAACTGGACCATTTCCTTACACCACACACAAAAATAGACTCCAAATGGTTGAAAGACCTAAACGTGAGACAGGAGTCCATCAAAATCCTAAAGGAGAACACAGGTAGCAACCTTTTCGACCTTAGCCGCAGCAACTTCTTCCTAGAAACATCGCCAAAGGCACGGGAAGCCAGGGCAAAAATGAACTATTGGGATTTCATCAAGATAAAAAGCTTCTGCACAGCAAAAGAAACAGTCCACAAAACTAAAAGACAACCGACAGAATGGGAGAAAATATTTGCAAATGACATATCAGATAAAGGGCTAGTATCCAAAATCTATAAAGAACTTATCAAACTCAACACCCAAAGAACAAATAATCCAATCAAGAAATGGGCAGAAGACATGAACAGACATTTCTCCAAAGAAGACATCCAAATGGCCAACAGGCACATGAAAAAGTGCTCAACATCGCTTGGCATCAGGGAAATCCAAATCAAAACCTCAATGAGATACCACCTCACACCCGTCAGAATGGCTAAAATTAACAAGTCAGGGAACGACAGATGTTGGCGGGGATGTGGAGAAAGGGGAACCCTCCTACACTGTTGGTGGGAATGCAAGCTGGTGCAACCCCTCTGGAAAACAGTATGGAGGTTCCTCAAACAGTTGAAATTAGAGCTACCGTTTGATCCAGCAATTGCACTACTGGGTATTTACCACAAAGATACAAATGTAGGGACCCGAAGGGGTACGTGTACCCCAATGTTTATAGCAGCAATGTCCACCATAGCCAAACTGTGGAAAGAGCCAAGATGCCCATCGGCAGATGAATGGATAAAGAAGATGTGGTATATATATACAATGGAATATTATGCAGCCATCAAAAGGAATGAGATCTTGCCATTTGCAACGACGTGGATGGAACTGGAGGGTGTTATGCTGAGTGAAATAAGTCAGTCAGAGAAAGACATGTATCACATGACCTCACTGATATGAGGAATTCTTAATCTCAGGAAAGAAACTGAGTGTTACTGGAGTGGTTGGGGGTGGGAGGGATGGGGTGGCTGGGTGATAGATATTGGGGAGGGTATGTGCTACGGTGAGCGCTGTGAATTGTGCAAGACTGTTGAATCACAGATCTGTACTTCTGAAACAAATAATGCAACATATTTTGAGAAAAAAGAAAAAGAAGAAGATAACAGGAGAGGAAGAAAAGGGGTGTATGTCAGAGGGGGAGACCAACCATGAGAGATGATGGACTCTGAAAAACAAACTGAGGGTTCTAGAGGGGAGGGGGGTAGGGGGATGGGTTAGCCTGGTGATGGGCATTGAGGAGGGCACATTCTGCATGGAGCACTGGGTGTTATGAACAAACAATGAATCATGGAACACTGCACCAAAAACTAATGATGTAATATATGGTGATTAACATAACAATAAAAAAATTAAAAAAAAAAAAAAAAAAAAAAAAAACCACAATGAGATACCACCTCACACCAGTCAGAATGGCTAAAATGAACAAGTCAGGAAATGACAGATGTTGGCGGGGATGTGGAGAAAGGGGAACCCTCCTACACTATTGGTGGGAGTGCACCCTTGTGCAGCCACTTTGGGAAACAGTATGGAGGTTCCTCAAAAAGTTAAAAATAGAATAATCCCATGACCCAGCAATTGAACTTCTAGGTATTTATCTGACGGATACAAAAATAGTGATTCGAAGGGGCACATGAGTCCAGAGAATGAGGTGACGTGAATAGCTCGAAGCTGCTTCCCATCCTGAGATGAAAGAAATGGCTCACTGAAGAGTAAGCCAGGGACCACCCCCATATTCGCCTTGATTGAGCTGCCCTGATGAATTAGGCCCCTTTCCTCAATGCCACATGCCTAGAGCTATGGAAGGAGGGTGCCTCTGCCCTCACACCACTTACCCTGACCAGACTCCATCCCTTTCCTCAAGTGTACACAGAGAACCTAAATTTGCATATGTAGGCTGGAGATTCAGTCTGCGACATTATGCCTTTGTAACAAGAATGCTATTTTCAAGTAAATGACTGCTAGATTGCATATGTGCTGAGCTGTGGGTGTGTGTCTGACATTTTCACTTTCTAATGGAATGGCTTCAATGATGCATAATTCAAGTCTTCTAGGAATTTTGCTGTTACATGCCAACCAGGGAGTTGGCCTCTAAAAATTCACGTATTTGACCTAAATTCCTTGCATCAGCGACAGGAAACATATTGTCCTTGGAGAAGTAGTGGCACAGAGGAAATGGTCTGTGTTTTGCAAGTAGACAGTTGTGGGGTCACATCCTGATTCAGGTTCTTCGGAAAAGGCTTTTTAAGTTTCCAAACTATTTTCTCTTATGTAGACTGGGGGTATTATAACTGCTTCTGGGGGTTATGATAATTAGGTAAGATGATGTAGGTGAGGGATCTAGCATGGAGACAAGCACATAGTAGGTGTGCAATATTGACTGCAGCTCCTGTGGTTATTGCCGTATCATCATTATCAAACCAGTTCAGTTTAACAATTATTTACTGAGTGACATGGTGAATCATGTGCCAGGCAGTTAGTTCTCTAAAAGATCACATATACAAGAGACAAGGGGAGGGAAAGGCGGGTCCCTGACTCCTTGGGACACGAGAATGGGGCAAAGACAAAGCAACTTCATGAGATCACTCTCCTGCACCTGTTATTCCCTTCACTGTCTTCAGAATTTTGACCATTGGTTGCCCCAATCAAGAAATGTACACTTTACTTCTTCGTACACGGTCTCTCAGTCTCTCTCCATCCATCCCACTGTTAATGTCTTAGTCCAGACTTGCACCTTCTCTGCGCTGAACCTCTGCATCTAAGAAGCACCAAGGGGTGGAAGCTGGGATGGAGATGGAGCACACTGAACAAGGAGGAGGGGCCATGAGGAGGATGAATGCCCCACTGAGCAGGACTTTGAAATCCAAACAAAGAAATTTAGACTTTTTCCTGAAGGCAACTGGGAGTCATGAACAGATCTCACAGAGAGGAGGAAGTGGTTTCTAAAAATGGAATTTAATGAAGGTTGCTTGTGAAGCATTACGATGATTTATCTGACATTGAACAAAATGATCATATTTACCAGATGGGACTGATTTAGGTGAGTCAAGCCAGGATTTGGTTCTCTCATCTTCACTCACCACGATCAATGAGTTCCTAAATGGATCTTTCCCCCTGCCCCACCAGTGGCTGGGACATCATAGGCAGGAATCCAAAGCCAGAGCTAGAGCAGTGAAACTAGGAGCCCTTGTGGCATCATGGACAGAGGTCTTCCTTTGAAATCAAGATTATGCCTTCAAGACCCATGAGCTGAGTGATTCTAATCAAGTCATTTAACCTTGCTGGGACTCAGTTTTATCACCTGTAAGGGAGAACATTTCTCATGGCTGGTGTGAAGATCAGATGTCATAATGACTACAGAGTGTTGGGTTTGCAGTAAAAACTCAGTAAGTCACATCTGAGACTTGGTTCTGCTCCAGAGCACAGACTGTGTGGTTTGTTAATATTTATCTCTGTATCATAAGTGTTTAGAGATCATTACGCTACTCAGCAATATTGGGTTCTCCTTCCTTTCTAGGTATGTGGTAGAAATATATTTCCTGACCTCCCTGTGGTTGAATGGAGCCTTATAATTCTGAGTTACAAGCAGAGATGGGTGTATGTTACTTCTGGGTCGAGCTCTTTCTCTCTGGCCCTGACATGGATAATGCTCAAGATGCACCATTGACCTACAGACCTAGGTCACTGTGATGACCAGGGCCTTCTGCCAGGCCAGGATGGATGTACTGTAGCATGAACAACCAAGAGAGTCACTGAGAATTGGGGGTTGTTTGTTACTGTGGCGTGGCTTAGCCCCTCCTGACTAATACAGCAGTGCCTGTAACATAACAGCAAATCAGCATGTTTTCTTTTTGAGTAAATATATATTAAAGGAACTGGGGATAAAAGAGGAGGGGGAAGGGAAAGGAAAGGAATGAAAGGAAATGTTCAGATGAAGGACAACAAATATATGACAAATGTCACATGGTTCCCTCTTCGAATTCCCAGAACAGGCAGCCAAAAGCGATCACGGTCCTCTTTCCTGCTGAGATTTGATGTAGACTCGGACCCTTTCTCAGTGCTGTAGGCGGCCATGACCAGCCCTTTGCTATTGGCTAGAAAAAAATAACAGGCCAGCTCCCCTCCCAGGTCTACCCCCACCAGCCTGGGCTGGGATAAGTGGCAGGGTGGTTGGGACCTAGGCCTGCGGATAATCAAATGGGCTTTTGTTCTCCAGGAAGCTGGAGAAGGGAGACAAAGGGCGGGATGAGAGGGATCAGATTAGGTGCTATAAGCTAAATACTTCAGGCTCTGCAGCCATATGGTCTCTGTTATGACTACTCAATGCTGCCTTTGTCATGTGAGAGGAGCCATATACAATACATAAGTAAATGGGCATGGCTGTATTCCAATAAAACTTTATTTCCAAAAACAGGAGGCACTCCAGATTTGGCCCATGAGTCACAGCGGGCTGATCCCACCCAGACCAAAAACCATAAACATCTAAAGCGGTTTGGAATCAAGAATGAGTTGAGTCTGCAATGGCACTCTGGCCCAGGTAGCGGCTGGCCAGAGTGGGAAGAAGAATATAAGGATAATTAAGAAGAAGAGAGCAGACGAATCTGTGGGAGCAGAGAGAAGGGAGAGAAGACAGCCAATGAAAACTCAAATACAGAGGTGCTCCAGGTCCAGCCGCCAACCATGTCCTCTCCCAAACCCCCGACTCAGGCTCCCCTTCATACGTGTCTCTGTCTGTGTGGCGGATTCTGCCTTGTTTCCACAGAAACAGATCTGGGTTTATGAAAATGCTCCACAGATGGGCCTTTTCATGCCCCCCCCCCATCCACAGCTGCTCCCACTCCGCTCTTGTGTGCATGACTCACTGTCAGCCATGTCAATTACCGAGGCTGCCATTCTCCAGCCCCTCCATCTGCCAGGGCTCTTCCTCGCCAGGCCATCAGCCACCACCACTGAGAGGTAATTACCGTGTTGGGAGAAGACACGCCTCTGTTATTAGCTCAGGACTGGAGAACTGTGGTCATCTCTCCATGGGATGACTACCATAAACCACTGACCACATTATCATTTCCAAGAAGCATGGCAGCTCTATGGTGGAGCACAGTCAGGGGATACTGGAAGTGCATATTTGGTAGGATATTCCTGCAAATACATGCACATAGGAAGCCACTGCCTACCCTATGGCTATGCCATCCTTCTGTTGAGAAAATGTCAGGATTGAAAGGCAGATTCTAGTGAATTGCTACAAGAGAAGAAGCTCATAGCTCTCACTGGAATAAGGGATTTGTTTGCTTGATTTTTTTTGTTTTTCTGCTGGGCACAATGACATAAGACATTTGTTCAGAACCTGTAACAGCTCTGTATCTCTGTCACAGATTTGAAAATAGCAAAGGGGACACTCCAGAACAAATCAATTGGTTTAATACTATAACACTTTTGATATAAACCCTAATTAGGAAGACTTGGCCCCTCACAGCCTGGACAGAACGGAGCCACCTGGTGCTAAGAACATTCCTTTTGACCTTGGTAGAGGCAACTCAGGTGGCCTGAAATAAGCCTTTGCCCCGAGCCCCACCCTAACCTTGTGTCCCAGTATCTTCTGATGGTGAAAGGGAAGAGATGAAAGCAAGCAGGAGGGAATTCCTTGAAGGCAGGAGGGATTCTCTCCAAGGCCCATGGTGGTGGATGAGTGGTCTGTACAATCCTAGACTTTCCTGGGATTTGAGCCACCCCAGACACACATAGTCTACTACCATCTCTGCCCCCAGACCCCCCACAGTCACATCCACCCCTCCACACTCAAAACTCTGAAATTACAGCTCAATTAAGATGAAAATCCACCCCTGCCATCACCAGAGCCCAAGGAGGCAGAGAGCAGCCAGCCAGAGAAGGTCTCAAGACTCCAGCCACTGACAAAACAGTCCAATTGGGCCCATGGGCAACACCCCTCATCTCTCATGTTTCCGTGTGCCCTGGACACTACCCTGCCTTTGGATAAAAAGAAGCAGCGGAGGAACTGTGAGAGCTCTACCCCCACCTACAGCCACCAGAGTTTCATAAAGGAGGAGGAAGAACTAGAGCCAAGGACTGTATTTTGCCCAAGAACCAGGAGACTCAGATTCTTGTCCTGTCACCACCACTCGTGTGCTCTGGGGCCCACATGTCCTCTCTAGGCCTCAGTTTACCCACCTCATCAGCCCATCAGAGTCCCAGTCCAAGACACATATTCAATAAAATGTCTGAAGAAATGAGTTATGGGAATCTCACTGGTTAACATCTAGGACTCTGTCCAGGCCTCGAGTTCTAAGTTTCTATCCATGATTCTACCCTTTCAGATATACACTTATCTTAGTTGGGCTTTTCCAGATACAGACCCTGAGATAAGGATTCACTGGCAAGTGACCCATTAAGGAGTTCTCCCAGGAAGACCAGCAGGATAGGGAGGGAATGTGACATCAGGCAAGTGCAGCACCAGCCTGATCCCATGGGGAGTTCTGGAGGGCATGTCATACCTCAGTGCTAGATAGCTGGATGCTCACAATCCTGGGACCACCTATCATGGGCTACAGGACCACCTGGGAGGGCCACCAAAGCTCCCAGGCACTTCTGGCTCTGCAAATTGCCAAAGTGACTCCAGCACAAGGACAGCCCTCTGAGGAAGCTGGCAGGTGGGAGCACTTGGAGATGATACATAAGGAAGGTGGGGGGTGGGCAGAAAGAACTTATAGGAATGATCTCAAAGGTCAAGAGCAATGAGATTTGGCTACAAATACAAAAATTATAAATGAAAACACCGAACTTCTAGATTGCAATGAATAATTACTGAATACCTACTATAGACAGCAGCGTGTTAGGCACCATGGAGCGAAAACAAAAGGATCTTGTTTCTGTCCTCATGGAGTTTATAGTGAGAAGCAGGCACTAGATGAAAGCTTGACCCAAATCCATGTAAAGTCACAGTAGCAGTAAGTGCTGCAAGGAAGAGGAACTTGTGCATTGGGAGAACATGTAAGAGGTGGTGATGTACCGTCTGTTGAGGGAAGAGACGTGTTAAGCAAGCACAGCTGTAATGGGAAGGGAAAGACCAACATTCCAGGCAGAGGGAACAGAGTGTACAAATTGTGAAATGAAAGAAGGAGCTGGAAAATGTCAGTAACAAAAATTCTGGTAACTGAATTGTTCAGGGGGAGAAAACATTAAAAGATAATCTAAAGAGACGGATCTGGGGAAGATGAGGAGACTATCGGCGGCTGTTAAGCACCTCTGTCCTAGGTAGGATATACTGTATATAAGTTACTTTATTTATTCATCACAACAATAGCTTCATCTATGCAATTGAAGCCAGAGAGGCTGAATAACTTGCCCAAGGCCACACAGATTCCTAGTAGAGCTAGGATGCCATTTCAGGTTTTCCATTTGCCAAAGGCCAAGCCTTTTCCACAATTCTAAACCAAAGGATTGTTGCCATTAGGGGGCGTGCTAAGCTGAGGCTAAATAAGCTAATTTTAAAAAAAATCACTTTATTAAGGAGTGATTGATAGGTAAAAAGCTGTACCTACTAAATGTATACAACTGGATGAGTATGGGGTAAGTACACACCTGTGATATCATCACCACCATTAAGGACGTAAATATATCTCCTCCCACCTCCCAAAGTTGCTTCCTACTCAGACTATGATGATGATGATGGTGTATGCGTGTTAAGAACACTTAACATAAAATCTACCCTCTTAGCAAATTTTAAGTCTACAACACATTATGGTTACTTATAGCTGCTATACTATAAAGTGGATCTCCAGAACTTATTTATCTTGCATAGCTGAAATTTTGTACACTTTGGTCATCACCTTCCCATTTCCCCTTGGTCCAGCCCCTAGAACCACCATTCTACTCTCCACTTCTATGAGTTTGACTTTTATTTTTTTTATTATGTTCAGTTAGCCACTGTATAGTACATCATTAGTTTTTGATGTAGGGTTCAATGATTCATTAGTTGCATATAACACCCAGTGCTCATCACAACACGTGCCCTCCTCATGTGAGTTTGACTTTTAGATTCTACATGTAAGTGACAACATACGTACTTGATTTTCTCTGTTTGGCTTATTTCATTTATCATTGGTCCATCCATGTTGTCACCAATATCAGGATTTCCTTCCTTTTAAAGGCTGAATAATATTCCAGTGTGTGTGTATGTGTGTGTGTGTGTGTGTGTGTGTATCACATTTTCTTTATCCATTCATCCATCAATGCAATTTAGGTTGTTTCCATACTTTGACTATTGTGAATAATGCTGCAAAGAATAGGGGGTGCAGGTATCTCTTCAAGACTCTGATTTCAATGATTTTAGATAAATACCCAGAAGTGAGAATATAGGATCATATGATAGTTCCATTTTTTATTTTTTTGAGGAATATCCATACTATTTTCCATAATGTCTGCACCAATTTACATTCCCATCAACAGCGTACAAGCGTTCCCCTTTCTCCACACCCCTGCCAACAACTGATATCTATTTCATTTTTAAATAATAGATATCCCGATAGGTGTGAGATGATCTCATTGTGGTTTTCATGTGCACTTCCCTAATGCTTAGTAACACTGGGCATTTCTTCATATACCTGTCGGCAATCTGTATGTTTTCTTTGGATAAATGTCTATTCAGGTTCTCTACCCATTTTTAAAATAGGGGTTTTTTTTATTTACTTGTAGGAGGGCCTAATGTATTTTGGATATTAACTCCTTATCAATTCTATGGTTTACAAATATCTTTTTCTATTTTGTAGGTTGCTTTTTCTGTTCTATTGGTTTATGTGTCCGTTTTTGTGTCAGCACCATATTGATTTTTGTTTTTGTTTTTGTTTTGAGAGAGAGAGAGGGAGAGAGAGAGAGAAGGCAGGGGGTGGGAGGTGCAGAGGGGGAGGGAGAAAGAGAATCTTAAACAAGCTCCATGCTCAGCACAGAGCCCGATGCAGGGCTTGATCCCATGACCCTGAGATCATGGCCTGAGCCAAAATCAAGAGCCAGATGCTTAACCATCTGAGCCACCTTTATTATAGCTTTGCAATATAGTTTGAAATCAGGAAATACGATGCCTCCAGCTTTGTTCTTCTTGCTCAAGATTTCTTTGACTATTAGAGTTCTTTTGTGATTGCATATGAATTTTAGGATTATTTTTCTATTTCTGTAAAAAATGCCATTGAAATTTTGGTAGGGTTGCATTGAATTTGTAGGTCATTTTGGGTGGTATGGACATTTTAACAATATTAAGTCTTCTAATCCATGAATATGGGATATCTTTGCATTTATTCATGTCTTGTTTAATTTCTTTCATCAGTGTTTTATAGTTTTCAGTGTACACATCTTTCACCTTCTTGGTTAAATTTGTCCCTATGCATTTTCTTTTCCTTTTGCTGCAATCATAAACAGGATTATTTTCTTAATTTCTTTTTTGGAAAGTTTGTAGCCATCGTGTAGAAATGCATCCGATTTTGTATGTTGATTTTGTATCCTGTAAATTTTTAAATTCATTCTGACAGTTTTTGTGGAGTCTTTAGGCGTTTCTATGTATAGGATCATGTCATCTGCAAACAGAGACAACTTAACTTCTTCCCTTCTGATCTGGATAACTTTTATTTCTCTCTCCTCATTAATTGTTCTCTTTCCTCATTAATTGTTCTATTTAGATTTCCAGTATTGTGTTGAATAAAGGTGGTGAGAATGAACATACTTGTCCTGGTCCTGATCTTAGTAGAAAAACTTTCAATTTATGACCTTTGAGTATGATGTTAACTGTGGGCTTGTCATATTTGGCCTGTGTTATGTTGAAATACATTCCTTCTATACTGAACTTGTTGATTTTATATCAAGAAAGGATGCTGAATTTTGTCAAATCTTTTTCTGCATCTGTTGAGATGACCATAATTTTTATCCTTCATTCTGTTAATGTGGTGTATCACATTTATAGATTTGTGGGTGTTAAACCATCCTTGCATCCCAAGGATAAATCCCACTTGATCATTGTGTATGATCTTTTTAATGTGCTATTGGATTTGGTTTGCTTTTGGTATTCTGTTGAGGATTTCTGCATCTATGTTCATCAGGGATATGGGCTTGTAATATTCTTTTCTTATAGTGTCCTTATCCAGCTTTAGTATCAGAGTAATACCAGCCTTGTGAAAAGAGATTAGAAGTGTTCCCTCCTCTTCATTTTTGGAAGACTTTGTGAACACTGGCATAATTCTTCTTTAAATGTATGGCAGAATTCACTAGTGAAGGCATGTAGTCCTGGGCTCTCCTTTGCTGGGAGGTTTTATTCCATCTCCTTACTTGTCTTTGGTCTGTGAAAATTCCCTATTTCTTCATGATTCAGATTGGCAGTTGGTATGCTTTGAGAAATGTATTCTTTAATCTAGGTTATCCAGTCTGTTGAGGTATAGTTGTTCATAGTAGCCTCTTATGATCCTTTGTATTTTTGTGGTATCAGTTGTAATATCTCCTTTTTATAATTTTATTTATTTGAGTCTTCTCTCTTTTCTTCATAGTCTAGGTTTGTCAGTTTTATTTTTTCAAGAAACCAACTCCGTTCCATGGCTCTTTTCTATTGTTTCGTTAGGTCTCTATTTGAATGATTTCTGCTCTGATCTTTATTATTTCCTTCCTTCTGCCAAACTTTGGACTTAATTTGTTATTTTTTCTTAGTTCCTTGAGGTTAACATTGTTTATGCGAGATCTTACTTTTTTCTTAACATAGACATCTACTGCCATAAAACCCCCTTTGAACTGCTTCTGCTGCATTGCTTAACTTGTGCTGTGTTTTGTTTCCATTTTCGTTTGTCTCAATATATTTTTTAATTTCCCTTTTGGTTTCTCTTTTGACCCACTGGATGTTTGGAATTCTGTTGTTTAATTTCTAGGTATCTGTGAATTTTTCTCCCATTACTGATTTCTAGTTTCATACCATGATGGATGGTAAAGGTACTTGATATGGTTTCAACCTTATTAAATTTGTTGGACTTGTTTAGTGGTCAAACATGTGGTCCTTCTGGAGAACGATCCGTGTGTGCCTGAGAAAAATAAACAAGTCAGTCCCATGATGAGCCACAAAGCCAGAAGCTGAAATCAATATCAGCCAAGTTAATTTGGCACCAAGCTCAGTTGTCCATTCCCAAGATGAATAGTAATAGCTGAATCTGAACTAAATTACCTAAAGAAGAGAGAGACAAACACTGGGGGTAGAAGGAATGAATAGCTCTGTGGAGGTACCACACCTTGCAGATCCTCCATTTGGGGAATGCAAGCCCCATATCTAAGGACAGATCCATATTTCTTGCTGGTCAGCTTAAGCAACAGAAGAAGATGGGCAGCCATACCGGCTTTCCCCCAAAAGTGCCCTGTATGGGAGAAATTTGCTTCCTTTTCACGCCTTTCCTCATACTTTAAGACTAGGATACAATTAACCAAGAGGGTAAAGCTGGCATCCCAATCACTGAGCAGCACATGTGGATATCACACAGAACTTTTCCTAAAGCAAGATGTTGGGCTGACAGCTTCCTCAGTGGAAACCCACAGGATTGAGATCTCCCAAGGCTAGGTAGGGTGCAAGAATGCTCACTGCACCCTCAGACCAAGGTGTCCCCCTTGAGCAATGTTGCCTTTCTGGACAGCAGGGAGCTCATGCCCATCTCCAGAATATCACTAAGAACACTGTTGGTCTCTCTCCTCCCCACTCACTTACATCTCCCTAAAAGGGTAGGAGAGGCCCATCCAATTGGTCAGACTCTGACATTCATCTGCTGAGTTTCAAAAAAGCAAGCCTGTGTGTATCTTCCTGTTGCTTATTCCTCCATCCACAGAGTCCCAGAAAGGGATCTGGCCTTTGCTTCCTGCACCCATCCAATGTGCACCACCTGGTGCTGAGTGACTCAGTGGCTCAGCAGTTTCAACCCTGGCTGCACCTTAGAATCACCTTTCAAGTCACTGATGCCTGGACCCTGGTCAACTGACATCCCGTTGAGTGGGGTCCCAGCACCCATAGTAAGGTCATCTCAATGATCTGATGTTCAGAGGTGCCGTCTGGGTAAGTATACTCAGGGTCTGCTCACCACAACTCTTCCTATTTCTGCAGCTACATCTGAGTTCATGGATCCCTGCATCTAGATGAGCTGGAGGAAGAAGTCTCCATTTTTGGCCTCAAGCCCAAGCACCAAACTTTGCAAACCTGCTTTTTGCAGAATCATGCAATGAGGTGTGGGGGTTCTGCCAATGTATTAATAAAGTAGC
The DNA here is from genome assembly GCF_037043125.1 of Eumetopias jubatus. Taxonomy (NCBI): domain Eukaryota; kingdom Metazoa; phylum Chordata; class Mammalia; order Carnivora; family Otariidae; genus Eumetopias; species Eumetopias jubatus. The sequence goes on along the minus strand of NW_028274808.1, from coordinate 196,894,079 downwards.
ACTTGCCCATCTGGCTCAGCATCCCTGTGGACTGCTCCATCATCACCCCAACCCTGGAGGAGAAAAGTAGTATGGGAGGACCAGGGCACCATGGCTCCCTCACAAACTGCGTGGGACAATTACAAGCACCTTAAAAACAGAATAGCTTATTTCAGTGCATCTTGGCCAGTTTCATAGGTGAGGTTAGGTAGCTCACGACATAAATGTAGAAAACAAAATGATAAAAATAGAAAGAGATTTGGGAACAAGGAATTTCAATGTCAAGTAGAAAGTAAGACAATTTTTAAAAGATCAGAGAAATGCAGAGCAAAACAAAGCAGGAAATGAACACAAACATTTAAGAATGAATGTTGTTTTAACGTGTCAAGAGATCAAGCATTGTGTCACTTAATAACATACATTTAAAACCTAAGAACTAGGGCACCTGGGTGGCTCAGTCAGTTAAGCGTCTGCCTTCGGCTCAGGTCATGATCCCAGGGTCTTGGGATCCAGCCCTGTGTCTGCTCCCTGCTCAGTAGGAGTCTGCTTCTCCCTCTGCCTGCTCCCCACCACCACTCATTCACTCTAGCTCTCCCTCTCAAAAATAAATAAATAAAGTCTTTTAAAAAAATAAAATGAAATCTAAGAACTAGATATTAGTTCCATTTTACAGATGATACACTGAGCCTCAACAGACTGTCCTGCAGCCAGTAACCTGGGACTCAAATTCAGGCCTGCCTGTCTGGGGGTTCTCTAGTCTCACAGTGCCATGTGGCCTCTCTAATGTGGTTTAGCTCTGAGCTAGAGGAGATGACACAGCCAGACACACAATTTCCATTATCAGAATGAGAAAGCATTCCAGCTCCTCAGAAAAAGCAAACATTTTTCCAAGCAGTAACTTCAAAAAAGGCATAATTCAGGTGGAGTCAGGAAAGGCTTTACAGGGGAGTAGTAGGCAGGGTTTTGTGATGCAAAAAGGAGCTCACCAAGTGAACAGGCGTAAGAGGAATTCAGGGAATTGGAACAGCACATGTAATCACCTGGACAACTGTCTAAAACCACCTGATGGCGGAGCTTGGCTCCAGGGAGCCCAGTGCTTGTGGTGCACCACGTGACATTAACTAATTTAATAACGTCGTAAAGCCTAGTCAGGTTGGAAAACTGAAGCAAAGTGAGGAGAAAATTTAATTTAAAGGAGTGGAATAAAATCTTATTATAGGAGGCTCCACTAATTTGGAACATGCAGTAATTCAGAGAGGTAAAACAGAGCATTTGAGGAGCTGATTTATACTGTAAGCAAGATTGGAGGTGGAGCTGATGTAATAATGTAAGCAAGAATGGAGGCACCAGTTCAAAACCACATAGACTAGTCACTGGTTTCCAAATATTCAGGAGTGCATGGTCACATAGCAACAAAGACATGCTAATGACAAACACTTAATATATTCATTAAAGTAGGTCTCCATAGTACCGCTCCTGTCTACACCTTACTAGGCTTTCTACTTTCTGCACAGTATTGATGTACATAAGCCTGCCTCACCTGGACTTTCTATACGAATAACCACCCTTCATCCTTAATTAAAATGACACTCATTGCATGCCCCTGAC